>NW_010113557.1:48222-50428 GCF_000699245.1 Pterocles gutturalis | reverse complement strand
TTTTGTCTCCTTGGGATCATAGAATCATGGAACGGTTTGGATTGGAAGGGACCTTAAAGATCATCTATTTCCAACCCCCCTGCCATGGGCAGGGACACCTCCCACTAGCCCAGGTTGCCCAAAGCCTCATCCAGCCTGGCCTTGAACCCCTCCAGGGATGGGGCATCCACAGCTTCTCTGGGCAACCTGTTCCAGTTTCTCACCACCCTCACAGGGAAAAACTTCTTCCTAATCTCTAATCTAAATCTACGCTCTTTCAGGTTAAAATACTTACCCCTTGTCCTGTCACTGCACCCCCTGGTGCCTCAAGCCTTTCCTCCATAGGAGCCCATCTGAAGCTCCCAGGGTGAAGGTGACAGAGATACGGGAAATAGAAACAGCAACAAGCTCTGAAGAATGCATTCCCCAACTGAAGTTAGCAGAATGAACAGCAGTTTAATCCTCTTCTTCAACATTCAAATGCCTGCCTGTATTTTTAACATCCAAGCCTTCCAGCTTGTTACCTCACTAAGACTGTGGCTGGATTTAACCCCAGCCAAGGTAATATTGTAGGGGTTAAGCCTTGTAACTTCTTTCCTCTGCTCTGCATCAATGTTTGTCTCCTACTTTTCTCTGCTAGAAGCAGGAATACAAAAAAAGTACTTCTAGCTCAGCCACTGGATGATTTTTATCAGCTCATTTTAGTCAATAAAGAAAGAAGTCAATCACTCTTAGAAAATAGCACTTTCCAGGACTGTGTATACCCGGCCGGTACAATCACAGGATAAATCAATAACCACATTAATCAATACCATGTAAAGTGCTGATCTCTGTGGATAAATTGTACCCAGTGTAAGAAGGCTTTCAAATAAATTCTAAACCCACTCAAACTGCACAGACTTTAAATCTACTAAGGGCAGCGGGACACATGAAAGATTTGTGCTTTCTCTTTAAAATCTCTGGGATAGCAGGGCTGCAGAATAATATAATTAAATCACCCTAGCAGTGCTCACAAAGTCTGCTTCTGCAGGGCTGCAGAATAATATAATTAAATCAGCCTAGCAGTGCTCAGAAAGTCTGCTTCCGTGAGAGCCCCAGAAAACATCCCTTAACTCCAGTCTGCCAGCAACAGGGGATTGCTGGCATCATGCGATCCCTCCGAAGAGGCCAGGCTGAAGAGGAAGGGATGCACAGGGAAGGCTGAGCTGCAGCCTTGTTGTTTTACAGCCCCAATAGCTGTAGGAGGTTTTACTCCTCTAGGCACCTCAATTTTCTATAAAACTCTGCACCCAAACATCTCATGTTTTATTTTACATATTGCCATAATAGCAGTCCCATGCAAGACCGGTGGGAGAGTCCAGAGACACATTGCTTGGAAGGGAAAATTTGGGTTATGCCCAAGGAACCTGGGCTCGTGGCAGCCACGTGGCTTGCAGCAGGTTACATGGCTGGCAAACAAGGAGAAGGAGACAAAAAGGGATATAATTATTGAAAATCTCTGTTGGGCTTTTCACCATGGGTCTGAACGTATTGTGGAAAAGGAAATTGTGAAGAGGTGATGACAGCCGTGAAGATGTACATAGCATTAATAGGAGTGCAGAAGGGCTGTGCACTGGTGGGGGTATGGGCTGAAGGGAGATTTCATGCTTTAGCATAATACTTAATAGACCCCCACTGAACAGGTTAGGGTCCTACCAGCCATTTCTGGCAGAGCAGAAGCTGGAGCCGTGCATGGCAGCATCCAAGCCATTGCCTTAATTCACCCGGCCCATCTCCCGCACCATCCCTAGAAAGCTGTATTTACTCAAGTGGAAAAAATTCCAGAAACATGAACATATCTTGTGAAAAACTTGCATATTGTAAGGGGTCTTCTGGTATCCTTTTGTGTTTTGGAATCCAATTCCAATTAAGTCTCCAAGGATGGGAAATATTTGCAGCCGTTTTTCAGTAGTGAAATACGTTGGTGTATATAGAATAGGTTAAGTAAAAAAATTATACATAACAGTATTATTAATATGACATTTTAATTGCTACATCAGACATATTTTCAAGTACTAAGTGCAAGGAACTGATAAAAAGAAGTTAAAAAAAAAGCCAGACGGATTGAAACCATTTAGAAGCCTTTATTGTAGCATGCTGTTAAAATGTCCAGCTGACCTTTCCTACATGGAAAAATTCTCCAAGAAAGATTTTATACAAGCTATTTTAATAGCACTGATCCCCCTCT
>NW_010113557.1:0-48162 GCF_000699245.1 Pterocles gutturalis | reverse complement strand
TTCCCCCCCCCCCCCCCCCCCCCCCCCCCAGTTTTTGTTTACATAATGGGCAGAGCAGAAGAAACATCAAATCTTTACATATGTTCTGAAGATGACCAGGGGCTTTATATATATATTAAGCTTCCTCAACCTTGTTTAAGTTTTTAGATAGATATTTCTGAGTGCATCATTTGCCATTCTTTTCCATGATGGGGGGCTGGAACTCAATGATCTTTAGGGTCCCTTCCAACCCAAACCATTCCAGGATTCTATGATTTAGAGGCACTGAGATGCAGCGACTCTCTAGCATTTCAAGTGAAATTGTGGGGGACAGTGCCTTGGAAATATCAGTGCTAGAAGGGATCAAAGCCACTGGTTTATTCAGAGCAGGACAAGTTCTGCCCTAGCTTTTGCCCAGGGAAAGGCAAAGAAAAGCTGGGCATGTGCTCCCTGAAAAGACAAAAACCTGGGGAGGGGTGTGGAGTGGGAGGCAGGATCCCCAGAGAGAAGCTGAGGGCAGCCCAGTGCATCCCAAAACCTCTCTGAGCAGGTTAATTCACTCTCCACAAAGGCTTTGCAAATCACTGGGGGAAATTCTCTGCGACTGCAGTACAGTCAGATATTAATAAAAACTTCTTTCTGCTTTTATAACATATTTATATGTGAGTGTGATTTAGAGCTCTGTGTCAAGTCGTCTCCAGGGCTGCATTCCAACGACCTGTAGAAACACAGGGTGTTTCTGCACTTCAGGATAATGTTGATTTAGGGGTTGGTACAATAACACACGTGGGCTATTTTATTTAGTTTCTTGGCATCCGTATTCAAAAATTGCCATATGAAGAGGGGAGAAGGCATTAAAAAAGTTTAAATGATCTTAAATCACATAGAAAGATTGTGTTTAGAGTGAGCTGAAACATTTGGATAGACTCAAAATTGCTTTTTTCATGGAGAAATATTTTGTTGATGTGTTAAATTTAAAATGAAAATCTCTGACTGTGACTCTTTTTCACTTTGTTGGTACTTTGCTTAGGTTGTCAAAATAAAATAGGTGTTATTCTTCCAGCTATTTGAAAACTTAGGCTGCTCTGTGATTTGATCTGATGCCTCTGAAATCTGGTAAGACTGGGCATAGAGTTCCCTGTATTGGGCACCTTTAGGTGGAGATTTTAATTCAGCTTCACAGTTGCTAAAAATCAGCAGCATTACAGAGTTTTTTTGTTTTATTTTTCCATTGTTTTCAGTTCAATATCTGGTTTTAGGGGATTTATACTGTTCTTATTTTCAAATTTTTCTTCCAACCATGAGTGACAAAACTATTTTTTGACCCTTTTTTTCTTTTAATGAAAGCCGCCAGTCACATGAACTCCTTGTTTCAGCAGCAGGTACTTTAATAACATTTTCACGTAAAAAGGAGAGCTGGACTTTCACTGTTTTGGGCAGCTCAGCCATCAGTTCATCCAGGTGAAATGCCAAAAAAAAAAAAAAAAAGGAGAAGAAGAGAAGCAAATGGACCAGCACAAGTTAGAGGGCTACACTGATTTAGGGAGGGTGGGGGTTGCTGTAATTATAGCTGTATTTAAAGGTATTTTCCTTAAGGCTGCTTAGAAGTCATGTTCCCCAGGCAGAAGAGTCACTTGGAAATCCACTTGTGCTCCAACTCTAAGGGAGTTCAGAAAGGGAATAGCTTTATTCAGATGAACGGTCTTCCAAGGTTGTCTCTTACTTTAAAAAAGGCTGCTCCCTCGGGAATGACAAAGCAGGACTGATGTAGAAATTATGAGATTTTACACTGGAGGCTTAAAGAGCCTGATTTTGAAAAGTACCTTCTACAGTGAGAAAATCTCCTTGCAAAGAACATCAGTAAAACATACAGAAATGAAAACAAATCTGAAGAAATGTTTCATTGTTTAGTTTCACTGCAATGAAAAATGTTTTTACTTCATTAGGGTATTGTCAAGATTTTTAATGCCATATCCACTTCTTTCTAAACTGTTCTCTTCTTTTGAAAGCTATGTTGAACTGCTTCCTAATAACTCCTGTGATTAGCATCTTTGTAAAAATCCCAGAGGACAGGCTTCTGAAAGTGGCATTGTATTTCTAGAGCATTAAGCATCTATCAGGCCTTCTATTCAGCTGTATAGAACTGCTCTGCAGAAAATCTCTCTTTGCTTGAATAAAAAGAGCAATTTTGTTTAAACTTAACAGAATGATTGCATTTATGTTATAAAATATAATAATTAATATTCAGCTAAAAAACCCTAAAAAACACAAACGTACCCATTGCTTAATGGATACGAACTCTGCAAGTGAGGTGCCATGGGAAATTCCTTTTTTTTTTGCTGGGAAAGGATGATGCAAAAAGCTCTTTTGGAGCTCCACCAAATAGTGGGCAACTCTGAAACATTTTGTTGAGTTCAGAATGGGGATTATTAAACTTTACCATGTGTAAGTGATATTTGTTTAGCCACAGTAAAGTATGAAGCCCAGGTTTCTACAGCCATGTCTCTAGTGAGACTGGAGATGTACAGCCATGAGAACATGAAGCACACGCTCGCTTGGCTTTGGTGATGTCAACACAAGATGCAAATCTTTAACGGTGAGAGCAACAGCAAGGGAAATGCCTTGTCCTAGGGACATAATATCCTTTTCATCCTCTGGAGTCCTCAAATTGAAATGGGACATTGCTCTGTAATGCATGCTTTTGCAATTTTTTAATTATTTACTATTTTTATTTTACATCAGTGTGTGTGGAGTTCTCCCCGGAAGTCCAGCACGTGGGCTCTGTGAGTAATCTCAGGTACCAAAGTTTTGGTAGCTTCCTACACAAATTGGCATTTTAGGCTTTCTTGCTGCCAATTTGGCCTCCCCTGCTCATGGATAAGAAACATGTTTAATATGCTGTTTGAAGGACTATCATGTGCTGATGAACCTCCATCCTTTTGCTCATTCATGTGCTTACACATCACCATCCCCATTTGAACCTTTTTCTTTTAAAAAATATTGAGGGTGGGATTTGATTAATTTGTAGTTTTAAATGGTTATAAAGATGACACAACACATATTTGACAGCGGTGAAAAAAATATACTTCAGAGTCAAGTGGGAAGGAAGAAAAGGTCCCCAAGTAACGATATGAGACAAATGATAACTTTTATTGGATGTTGTGAAAGTTGACACCAGTGTGACTTCACATTTTGAGCTGTATCTACTGACTTGAAAGCCATGCTCACTCTGGAGTTTAATTTGTCATTCTAATAACTCAATAGATTGAAGGGCTTAATTAGATACTTTTATTTATATTTCAGGATGATGAAAATCAATTTTGTTCTCATTTATCTTTGTACTCAGCCCAAAGATGAATCTACAGTTTCGAGCTACAACAAAGAATAACAACATCAGCTGAGAGAGAAACTGAACTTGCTTGAAGACAAATATATTTCAATCTCCCTTCAAAAAAGGTATTCAGCATCTGTGCCAGTTTTGTTGATCAGAACAGTCTTTGCATGAAAAAATAATTTAAAATGCATTTGAGAATATGTAAGGTATTTCGTATTATAAAAGGTACTGTCTCATTCATGTCTGGTTCAAGGCTTGCTGATGCCATTGAAAGTTTTCTGTTGGCTTCAGAGGGCTTTGGGTTGGTACATATGATTCCTTCTATTTAAGTTTCCCTTTTCTGAAGAAAATAGTACAGCACACTTTGTATAATGCATTGTACGACACTCCCTGTAATACAAACAAGTACAAAAAAGTAAACAAATAGCTTTTATTTAATTGAAAGTGAGGGGTTTTTTACAGGTTACACCGAAGAACATGAGATAAACAATATCCACATCACAAGCAATTGCAAGTCTCTTCTTCTCTCAGTTATACCAGCTTGGCACAGGTCTTTCAGGTTTGACATACCATTGCACCGGAGCTTCAGTAAGAACTACTGCTTGTAAAAAAACTGAGACCACTCTCATTACAATCTCAAGTTATGTTGGCACCACTCCATTTAGTCAACTCGTATACATTTATCCGTTAGATTCAAGGTTTATTTTTAAAAATTAATGTAATACTGATACTTACTGTTTTCTTAATAATAGACCACTTCTCTCTCCCTCCCCCATCCCCACTATTTTTCTTTATCAGGAATGTTGGTCGTGGTGAAGTATTAAGATAAAATCTACACATGGTTTATTTTTAAAAGTCCGTGGCTGAGCATTGCTCTAATCATCAAGGAAAAGGGTATGTGAGAACAGAACTCAATAGCAGGATCCCAGACATCAATATATCATTTAGCCTTTGGGACAATTTTATTCCTCCAGAGTTTAAACCTGTAAAAATAAAAGCATAGAAATTTTTCTGACAAAAGTAATTTTGTGTCCAAAAAAAAAAGGTTTTTTCTGCATTCTAGGATAAGAGTAATCTTTGCTCTATTTTCAAAATGAAACCTTATCCACAAATGTTATTTCTATTTATTTCTGAAGTTGTAGCAAAAGTACTACAGAGTTTCGTTTCAAATCAGCTTCCCACCCTCCCTGTGAATATCTGCTTTTAGGAGAGTTTTGGTTAGTTTATTGTAAAACTGTGCTCCATTTCCATTAATAATAAAGTATTTATGAGGGCAGAGACTGGACCCTGAGCAACCCCAGCGCAGCCTGGAGCAGGGCTGAGGTTCTCTGTCTCAGCAGAAGATTAACAGCCGTGTTACACAAGAGAGCTGCAGCTTTGATTTTAGTAAGAAAGCTTATTCCTCTGTCCTTCCGTGAGCATTACAGGCCAGGACAGACGGAGACCTACGCTAAAAATAAGGTCCTATCTAGGTGTTGTGTCAGATACTTTCTCCATTAATGAATACAAGTACTGGAGACTAATCTACGCGTACCCAGCACTGCAAAGCAACCGGAGGGAGGCCACCTACGGTAATGGAAAGTCTGTTAATCTATTGTACTTCTTAGAGGCACACAGGTTTCTTATTATTCAATAACATTCAGAGAAAAAAAAAAATCTCACGTACTTGATATTTTTGGAATCCTAATTTCCTCACTGCTGCTGCCATCCCCGCCGTCACTGACTGTTCTTATTTCTATGAGATAATCTTCTTCAAATGGTACCAGAAGTTCAGCTGAAGTGTTGTTTGTCTCCAGTATATGAGTTTTGCTATGTCTGTTTTGTCTATACAAAATCTAAGTAAAAAGGGATTAGAAAACAAGAGTAATTTAATTTTTTAAGTTTTAATGGATTTGTTTTTTTGGCTGAGCATATCTTCTACCATGTCCCAGACTTTTCAGAGCACTATCAGCATCCTGCAGAGTATTAAACTTAATTCAAAACATAGAAATACATTCTGAAGAATTTTGTGATGGAGACCACAACAGGCATTTATTCCACCTGTGTTTTGCAGAAGAGCCTTTGTCGTCTAGAACTGAGGCTCACCTTGAAAATAGGGTTATGAAATCCTTATCCGATGCACTTATGTTCCTCTGTACATATGGAAGTTAGACACACCTTTAAACAAGACTTCAACCCTTAACACCTTTTGTATCCAGAACTCATTTGACACTCCAGGAACTGAGGTTTTACGGGGTTTTTAAAATTTTGCCTGTTTGTGATCAACATTTATAGTCAAATAGAAATATTCACATTGAATTCTGCACAAAATTACCACTGCTAATGAAAACTTGAGGCAGTCCATAGTGGTATGTTTTTCAAGACTGCAAGAAAGGACAGAAATTTGGACATTTGCATCTGGGTTTCCACATAGGAAGCACATTTCTACAGCTAAACGTGATGGATCCAGTGCCTGCTTGCACGTAGGTCTTTTTGCTAATGTGTCACTGGGGCAAGGTGCGGAGCAGCTTGGGGATCCTATAGACTACAATCAGCTCTTTTCCTCCAAGAAACCTTTCTTCCTTGTTAGCGTCAGCTTGGGGATCCTATAGACTACAATCAGTTTTTTTCCTCCAAGAAACCTTCCTTCCTTGCTAGCACGGCAATGACAGTGTTTGACTCCTTTCTCTTGACAATCTTTTGACATATTTATGCTAAGAACAGCAACCGAAGAGCAAAGCAGGAGAAACAGGGATCATACAATAAATACTGCAGCAAATACTTAAAGCACTCTTTCATCAAAATATAATACGCAAGTGTAATGTAGAAGCAGGTAGGTTAGACACAAAGGAAAAAAAGCTTAATAGTCTGGTTTTAACTTTTTCCCCAGTGTGTGGAGCTACTAAAACACACTCACTAGGGTATAAAAGAATACGATCTCAAGAAAGATTGCAAGGTGGGGGAGGGGGGTGTGTCCTTTTCCTCCCTAGACATAAATAACTCTGTGTAGACGCTAAAATGCCTAGCAACATGAGGATCTTGATCCTGGGAAGCTTTCCTCATGTAAGCACTCTCCACCTCCATTTTTATAGTCCTTCAGGAGTAAAAAAGTCTTTCTGTAAGACTTTTAGGGTCAGAGCCACTTCAAACAAACTTTAAACTAAATTTTCCTCTCCTTAAAAAATAGATTTATGGAAGTACTTTTTGCTTCGCTCACATTGATCTGCAGGGGAGTATCTTCCTATCTATTTTCAATGGTACATTTATGAATTCCCAGAGAGTGAGAACTTTTAAATATGTTTTACGCCTGTCTTTAATGCTTAAGAGACTGTTCTCTACTTCTTATGTATGTGTGAAACTCCTTCCCCAAAAAGACATGGATGCAAGAATCTCAGCTGAGTAAGATTAGAAGGGAAATGGGACAAGAGGGATCCAGTATTGGGGACAGAAAATCCCTGTGTCAGGATAAAGAGGTCCTACTGTGAATGAACACCATTCTTCCATTTGTACAAATGTCAACCAATCATCCCAGTGACTCCAGAAAGTTGCTGTTTTCCAGGTAATGAGCAGTCATATTTCAACAAATCACTGTTTGTACCTCTATTCTAAATAAGAAGTCTGATTAATGAGATAAAGGAATTACTTACTTTGTAGCCTAGCACCTCTGATTCATTCTCCATTGTTTTCACATGTTCCCAGTTCAAGCAGATTTTGGAATTTGTCAGCTTCCAGGCAATGTTTGCCGGGGGTTGACTTGGTGCTTTAAAAAAAGAGATGATGATAATCACAAGATACAACTGAATATTAATTTGCATAGTGTAATTGAATGTGCTGCTGACATGGAATCAGCAAATGCGCTGGTGATTCAAATCTAAAAGTAAAAAATATTTTTCCAGTCCATCATTGCTCTCGTATTAGTCAGAATAAAGATCTATTCATAGCACAAAACCACTTACTGTGAGAGTTCATTTTCGAAATTAGGAAAAGCCTGACAGTGTCTGACAGTTCAAGTTCTATTTGATAGATTTTGTTTAAGTACTGTGTTGCTCCTATCTGTATTTTAATGTACTAGAGAATGTTTTGCTGCATGGATTTCAGAAAAAGCCAAAGCCAAGAGCAGAATACAAAAGACAAGATTCTCATCTGCCATGAGGACAGGTTACAAAGAGCTACACATTAAAGTCTCCATGTGATCCATCATGAAACATTGTAGGATTTTATAAATTCTCAGCACAATAGGCTGCGAGTAGCTTTTCAAAGGCTTTTTATGCCAAGTGCCAGGACTTTGAAAATTTGCCTACAAGTGCCTGAAATCGAATCCTGTGTGAATGTGTGAAGTTGAAACTATGCCTTTGAACTGTCAGATTTAGAACAACACATTGTCTCCTTCTCCATGGTGCGTCCTCCTGCACCCTGCCTGAGAAGACAGCACTGGGAATGTCAGACGAAATAAGGGCCTGAACAGAATTAAGAAAAAGGAGGAGAGCTTTGGAGCAACAGGTTGTGAGTGTCCCAAACCTAACTTTAAGCTGCTTGATTTCTGGGATCCTTCTTTTCTTCCTACAGTTCATTTAAATTGTGTGTAACTTGGAAGGAACTGTTGGTTTGGTAAGCTGCTTGATTTCTGGGATCCTTCTTTTCTCCCTACAGTTCATTTAAATTATATGCAACTTGGAAGGAACTGTTGGTTTGGTATTATTCCACAACTGCTTTCATTTGTCATGGAGAGAGAATAAAGTGACAATACCTTTTGTTTCATATCTATCTGTTTCATGACCATGGAGAAGTTCAACCCATCCCACCAGTGGGTAAAGGAGGTGTTAGTGGACCACCCAAGTGAATATAAACATGTCCTTCCGTGAGCCATACTGTCATTGCTGGAAAAAGGTTCATTTTCTTTTTGAAGGCATTTATATATATTCACATACATAAAATTGCAAATTTACTTAAATATTCTTTGAAACCTCTTTGTTGCTTTCAGCAAATATTTTATATAAGGGATTTGGTAACAAAAAACTCACAAGAGACAAATTATGTCAAATATTTAACTGACTGTGTACTCTGAAAACTCTTGGAATCACTGAAAGGTGGGTGAATACTGACTTATTCAACGCTTTTTAACATAATGCTTTTTAACAAACCACTTAAAGCCATCTTTGGGCTGAAACACCACCACAGGATGGCTTTCAAAACAAAATTATCTGGTTTTGCTATGCAGCCAGGGAGCAGAATAGGTGGCAACGTAGCACTTCCCCTAATCCACAGAAACACCTGCAAGTAAAACCACTGAGAACAGTTCTTCAGATCAGAGATTAACAGATCATTTCCACAACTAACTTCTTGTAATCAACATTGTCGAGAACCACAGAAATCCCAAGTATATGCTTAAGTTTAATGAGTTAATGACATTACTCTTATATTTTAGGTAACACTTGGCTTTTTTGCTGTACCCACTTGAGGTTTTACCTTGGCAAAGTATTTCTGATAGCTATGTCTGTTGGTGTATGTATTTGTAAAGGAAAAGAAAAAGCAAAGAAATCTCTTTAAAGAAAGTAAAGAAACAGATCTGAGCCTCACAAGAGCTCCTAATGGACCAGTATGTTGGTGGAAGGATGACATCACTTCCACTTTCCTAAGTACTTTAAACTTAAACCAGGCTATCAACTTAGACCTTAAATTGATCTTAGGTAAGTATGTTTCAATCAGAACTGCACCTGTTTGGCAGAAGGATGATTTCAGTTTTGCTTAGTCCCTACAATAATTGCATGCAGAGAACATTGGAGGAATCCCGGACAATGAGTAGGAAGACAGAGTTATTACCCAGAAGCTCAGGCTCCTGCTGTAGATGTACATTGTTTATATTCTCTTGACATATTATCTCTACTCGTATTGAAAGTGCTTGCATCTCGCAGAGAGTAGAGCTTAAAATTTTAATATATGTTTTCAAATATTAAAAGGGTTATTTTGACTTTAATTTTTAAATGAACCATTAGCACAATCCTGAATTTGACAGAAGATGAAGTCAGCGTAAGACAAAAGTGAATTTATTCCTTATATGTCTTGTCACTTGACTGTCATGTCTTTAACTTGTCTTTCATACATATGCACATACAAATATAGCTAATCATTTTCAAGGATGAATGTATTTTCCATTAAGAAATTGTCTGTGAGAAGAGTTCTGCTTGAGTCCTTAAGAAATACCTTCCGTGTCTTTATTTTGGTTTATGTTATTTACATTAAATGTTAACTTGTGTCATTAACTCATTTTACCAGTTGGTTTCTGTCATGCACTTTGAGTAACAGCATGCAACAGCACAAAGACAAGAGGAAAATTGATGAAAGACAGGAGAAATATTTCCCTTTCTGTGTAAAAGAGCTGATCAATTGTATACTGGGAAAATATAGTCCAAGGAAAGCATATAAAAAAAGGAATGCTTGAACAGTATTGAATTTTGGGCACTCTGGTACAGAGTAGATCACCAAGATTTCCTGCTTTGTGACTGTTTTGCTCTTAGTAAACATTTAGTTCACGGGTTTAATCCTGCAGGGTGGTGCTCAGTGCTTCCTTGTTATCTCGGAGGATGGCCCCATGTAAACATTGGTTTTATGAAGTCGTTTCTCTTAAACAGAATAACATATGGCTTTGCTTCTACAGTTGCAGAAAAAAAAAATAATGACTAAATAGTATTTGTATGAATGTATCCTGTGTGCTACCCTCTGTGGTCCTATTTAGAGGTCTCAAAAAAGCACTGTATTTGGAGCATTGAACAGCCCACAACAAATTCCCACACCCAAAACTATTGCTTGACCTGCGGAACGTCTTTTCTATATTGACTCTGCATCTCGTTTGAAATCTCCTGAAAGCAAATGGCATGCTGTTGTGATGCAAAAGGAAATTCTTCCTAACAGTTGCTACTCTATAGGAAGGCAAACACAGGTGTTACTTAATTTTGTAGGTGTACAGAATTAGTTCAGCATATAAATAGAATAAGGTAAATTAAATAACCTTCCCAGGTCTGATTTAAATTGATGAGAATTCTGGCTTCCATTGAGACAGAACTGAAGCCCAAGCTAAATATTCTATTAATGTCTTAAATTCATGAGTCTGAGTAAACTTGATGGTGACCACAAAAATATTGTCAGGGGAGAGAGAAGTTTCTTACTACAGATTTTATTGCTTAATTTTATGAAGATTTTTGGAATCCAATTTTCTTTAATATTGCAACATTTAGCAGAGATGGGTCACAGCAAGCTGAAATGTCACTGTCACACTTGGGAGTTTGCAACATTTGTTGTAGGAAATTGAATACTCACGTGATTTCTTAGTGGTGACATTTACCGGGGTGCTAGAAGGCCCTGTCCCTGCAGTGTTGTAAGCTCGAACTGTTGCAAAATACACTGTGTTAGCTTTTAATCCAGTGATACTTTTGGCTGTTACATTCCCATTGACTCTGACTTTACCAGCTGTGCTTTCCTTGGGATCATCAGTCCAATATAAAACCTGAAAAGCAAGAATAAAGAACATGCAGTTCATTGTTTTCTGTCAATTATGGATTTGGCTGGGAAGCAGACATACTGACAATGAAGATTTCAAGGAATACAGGATTTTTCATATTCAAAAATAGCAGGAAATAAATCCAAGCATGAATATTTATAGAGAAGAAATAAAATTTCAGAGACTTGAATACCAATTAAGGAAGCAAATAAAATCCTTAGCTTCATAGTTGTCCAAAAGGAAAGTTTTGATAAGGTGAGAAGTTTTAAATGCTTGTTTGGTTTTATGGTTTAAACACATTTGAAGAAAACTTTAAAAGAAACAAATAAACCTTTATCTCTGTCATTTAAAAGTTTATTTTAAATTATTTTGTATCCTGCCCCTAGTTTTGACTCAGTGGCAACTATTTAGACCTGTTTTTTTTTTTTTTTTTTCAGTGAGCAATAGATTTAGGATGGCTTCTGTACCGTACATGACTCTTATTACCTTCATTTCTACATTTGCAATGATAGGACAGAATTTAAAGTATTTTTCACTTGCTTCACTCTTGGTTTATCCTATCTACAAAAAAAAAAAAAAAAAAAAAAATTCACTGTGTAAGTAAAGTGCCCAGGAATCATATCTGAGGTTACTGACACCAGCAACGCACCCCAGTGCAAACGGCAAAAAAACCTGCCAGTTGTTCATAAATGGGCAAATGCTCACTACGAATAGGAGCAAGAAGCCAAAAGCTGTTGCAGCACAGCTTTGGGTAGCAATGACATGCATTTATCCTGGTTTCTCCTGTAAGCAATGCCATGGGTTGTGTGTGTGCCCCCAAACTATCAAGTGCCCTCATTGTGCTCAGACAGCATTACAGCCATGTTAGGAGGCTCAGCTTTGTTTTGTGGAGTCCTTTTATAGTAGCCATCACAAATGATTAATCCAGAGGTTTTAACTTACATCACAACAAGCCTGGGACAGAGCTGCAGTCCCAGTCTGTAAATGTTTGTGATTATCTCAGGTGAAATGTCGCTAATGAGAGTGGGGTGAAGAGCTCTGTTATCTGATGGCTTGGAAGCAAGGGAGGAGGAACCAGAATACAGATGTGTCTGGGGAATGGACATCTGTATGGTGTGAGACACCGGTGCCGGCTGCCTCACCTCGTAGCCCAGCACCCTGCCCGTGTGCCTGTTCCATGCAATGGGCTGCCAGGAGACCTCCACCTCCGCCGCTGAAACGCTCGTGGCCGAAGCCCCTGTTGGTGCTATCTGCGGCTCTGGAAGATGGGAGAGAACAGAGCTGGTGGGATGGTTGTCTTACTAAAAGAGTGTTATGTCAAAGCTGAGGGAGGTTCAAGAAAAAAGGAAGAGATTCCAGTGGGAAGCAGCAAGCAGAGGCTTGGGAAAACTGGTGAGAATCCCAAGATTTGCTGCCCGTTTATTCTAGAACATCAGCAAAACTCTAATTTTTCAAAATTGGTCATTACCCACAAACTGGGACAGATTTTCAGAGGGAATCAGCTGCAATGAGTGGTCTGAAAAGTCAGATCCTCTGAGAGCTGCACTTTTTAATGTCTCCTGATTTTCCCAGCCCACTCAGAGGGAGCTCCCCAGGGACAAGTATACGTGCTGTCTACTTAAAGCCATTCTGAAAATCTGCCCCGTGCTTTTGTTTACTCCAATTTCCCATCTTCCACCTCGTGTCTCTTGCCCATCTTCAATGAGCAGCTTTGAGCAGGCTCCTTAAAATCCCTGTGGAGCTCGGTCTGATCATATCTGGGACCAATCGACATTACACAACCATTACTAACAAGAGTAACAGTGCGTTACCGTCTTCTCCTGAGTAGACAATGGATATGGAGCTCAGGGTCCCTTCTCCTTCCTTGTTGTAGACGCCAACTTTCACTTCAAAAGGAGAGAGAGGTGTAATGCTTTCATTCCTATAAACATATTTGTTTGCTTCTGCTGAAGCCACCACTGCTTTTGTCCAGGTTGTCGAGCCAAGAGGACGAAACGTAATGATGTAGCCAAAACCTTCCCCGTTTTGTAGTTCTTCTGGAACTGGCTGTAGTGACAAGGCAGTAGGTCAATAAGCATTTGCAAGTACACACTGTTTTAATTGAATCTTCATTCTCTGGGTATATTTTAGCGGTATTGATTTAGTTGACTGTGCCTTAGAGAAGATAATAATATTTGGTCCATCAGTCAATGTAATATTGAAACAGAAATCAAAATAATAAATCTATTGAGGCAAACAGTTTAGAAACAAAAGACCTGATCACCTTCATTGAAGTTATTCTCTTTCAGGCATGAAGTTTTCAAAATTAAAAGCATTTCACTCAGTACAGGTTGTAGATGATTTTTTTTTCCCTCAAGGGCTAACCAGAATGTTAATTTTAAATAAATGACTTTTAAAGAAAAAAAAAGAGTGAGGAAAGAAACAAATGTATACACAAAAGTGTACATCAGATGTATAATTGCCTGCTTATGAGGACAGTACTTACAGTTTTTTTCAGCACAAGTGAAAATCCCAAGTGCATGAACATATTCTTATTTGTTTGAAACAGAAATGTTATTGCAAGTCAACACGGCAAATTAATGTTTCTAATAATAAGATCTCATGTCAAGATACGTATTAATGACTCATTTTGAACAGGCAATTACATCAACACTGTATCCAGCATGAACGTTTTTGTTTTCTTGGGATAAAAATACTTCTACATTGGCTTCTCAAAGCCAGAGAATGTTTATGAAACAAGAAAAGATTGGTAGTACATCGAGGAAGGAAGCGTTTCTCAGCAAAACTTAATTTATTTTAGGTGCTTGCATTGAAGCAAGGTGCACAGAAAAGCAGCCATGAAAAATGGTGCAGAAAGAAAGAAAAATACATCAAGGTGGAACTGCAGCCCCTGTTTTTGTTCCTGGCCCCAAGCTCTTCTCCTACACATAAATTTCTAGAAACACTAACGGTGTGAGACAATGAGAGAAAAAAGTATCGGGAAGTACATCAGAAGATTGCAGGGCACTTATTTTATTTTTTTCTTCATAAATTCCTTCTAACTCTAATAATAACCCTGGCATGGCACATAAAACACGTGTCTTTCCTGGAATGTTTTACAAACCTTAATTCCCCAATATGCCCCCTTCTAGCTCTTTTCCAGTCCTGAAAGAGTTAAATGTGAGTGACAATGGTGCACTGGGGATTTATAAGAGTTCAAGCTACTTTCTAGAGCATTTAATTTGTTTTTGAGGCTTCTGTGACCTCAGATTTAATCAAGACGTTTAGTGAGCTCATCACAGAAAGCTGGAGAATCGTGTTCAGTGCTGTTAGCTTGGCATAATTAGTATTTCTTCTGACTATTTTTCAGGGCACACTATGGAGTCCAATGGGATAATTTGATTGAGATCTCTCAGGTTGTTTTCAATTTTCATGTTCTTCTGCTCCCAAAGAGTAGATCAGTAGAGGAGAAAATGAAACAAAACAGTGAAAGATGCACATGGAGGAAAATTTAGTTCAGTAAAAGTGAAGTTTCACTCTGTTTGGAGCATGTAGAGGGGAAAGCCTAGCAATATTATTTATCTAGTGGAGATTTTTAAATTTTGACCTTATTTTTTTCTATCACTTCCCCTCCTCCCCCAAAAGGCTGTTTAAATGACACAGGTTTTTAGCATACAGGAGAACACAGATAACTCCTTCAGCGAATGAATAACATCACGTTTAGTTTAATTTATTTCCTTTTCCTTTCCTTCAAACTGTATACATGAGCTTGGTAATTTATTTGGAAAAAGAATGAAGACAAGGGAGTGAGCAAACTGCTTTACTTGTTTAAGCTGAACTAGAAATTATTATTTTTTCTTTCCATGAAGAAATGTTTTCCATGACTTACAAAGGAAGCACCATGGTTTTGGAGTCCCTGTCCCAAATTAGGAACTAAACAGAGGTCACCTTGTGCAGCTTCTGAGACAGTCACACAGGGTAGTAAGGTACATGGGAAGGCTGCCTGGCCCCTGCCCCCCAGACTAGGTGCTGCTGATGGCATGGAGCAGCTCCTACATCAGTCACATGTCCTCAAAGCCAAGGAAGAGATTTAGTTACATGAGTCATATTAAGTTCATATGTATTTTCCAGTGGTAATAAAAAACCCAGAGGATGGGAGCTGTGTTTTGGGAAGTTTTTCCATAGGGGCTGGAGTCCCAGCACCTGCCCCATCACTGCACAGGCTTGCTGTGTCTGTAGAAGGCTGCTGGGTGGCTGGAGAAGGAGGACTCCTTCCCACAACACTTACTTTCTGCTCTCTGAAATGACCTGCGCTCACCCATTGCAACTTGTAGTATGGTATTAGCTGCTCTGAAAATATATATTCTCTCCTCTCACTGGAGCGCTGGAGAATTAAAGGGCTCATCTCCTTTAACGCATAATAGGATATGTCTTGTCAGCACAGTGTTCCAGAATGAAAAACATGTAAACAAAAGTATGAGAAATGTTAATGCAGAAAATGGCCAAGCAGATTAGTGTGTTAAGCACCTCCTGTACAATGGAGATAAGAGGGTTATACAGACTTCTAAACATCTTTATAACATACCTCTTAAACTGTTTATTTTTGTAAATTTTTTGTTATAACACAGAAAACTTGCTGTATATCTTACAGGCTCTTTTCTCTGAAGATGCAGGATGAAACCCAGGCTCAGCTAAAGCCAGTGACCAAAAGCCTCTGGATTTCAGCAGAGCTGGGATTTCACCCACAAACTCTTCCCTGTTAGACAGCTTAGGTTAATTGAGTTAACAATTACCTCCCATGTGATGACCAGCTCTGAACAGCTTCCTCCTCCTCCGCTGACGTTCATCGGTGCCACGACAGGAACTGGAGAAGAAAAGACATCAGTGCTTGCAACTACCCACTGCTACTGCTGGGGGTCTTGGCAACTGGACCATTAGAGCTTTTCCCAGCTCACATGCAGCTATTCTGCCTCTCAACACTTGGAGCAGGGACTATATTATACAACAGTACATTTTAAATTAACTGAAATTATGTTTACACATTTTCAAGTTTATAAGGCTGAAGCCACAGATGTATTTGATACATGAGTACCCTGGTTCAAAAAATTAATTAAAGAAGCTAGTAGCATCAAGTATCTGACATTATTATGCCTCATCAACTAATTGGCAAAATGATGTTCCGTTCAGACTGTAGCTGCAACACTACTGATTTACTAATTATGCATTTGTTCGGTAAACATGTTGTTGGAGAAATATATTAATTTTTTAAATTGGCTCTATGCTTTTCTTAGGAAATTCAAAGCTCATAATTTACTTTTCTGCTTTTCCCAAGACTATAAGTGTACAAAAGTTCATTGATTAGAGTTTCGTTTCCCCAGTGTTGCTCCAGCTGCACGGCACCACAGGTACAGAGCTAAGGTCAAGCCATGTGCTGGTGTTCCAGGCTGAAGGGACTTCTCATCACTCAAACAGCTCTTGGTGGAGAGGCAAGGAAAATATCAGCATTTCTTGCCTTTTGCTCTATATTTCCATAAACATGCCCACAGCATTAGCCTAAAAATATTGCCAGTTTTTGTGGATTGTGATGTAATGGATAGAACTTGGACAAACCAGCCTTCTGCTTATTGTATAGTTTGCTATAGATCTACTTGTGAGGATGATATTTTGTTCTTCTGGAGAAGTATAAAAAAGAGGACAACCCTGGAAGTGACTGAGACAGAAGCCCCTTATAAGAAGGCATTTATACTTGCCATTTCTAAAACCTTGGTACTATTTTTCAAATTTTCAAAAATTGCTTCTTCATTCTCTTCATTCAGCTCTCACTGAATACTGGGTGTGTCGAGACAGGGCTGAAGACAGGTCAGAAAGAGGTGGGACAGTTACATCTGAGAAGTTTTTTCAGAGATTTTTGCAAGTTTTGCCAAGTCTGCCTGTCCTTCCCCATGCCTTCTACCCAGCATTAGCCCAGCTGCAGTAGAAGCAATAAAGGTGACAGACCTTTAAGTTCACAGAAATTTATGTGAACCCGCTGTCACTTCTAGACTCGAGTCCACAGATAAATCTTTACCTAATGTCATTCTCTCTAGAAATGTAGAAATTTCACAATAATTTTGTTGTGCAGTCATAAAAGTGAGAGCAAATGTAAACAGAGCAGTCTCTTTTGGAGAGTTTAGCATAGGTACTGAAATTTGTCACTCACACTCAATGTCTTTGTGCACAACAGAGGCAAATAATCTGAGACTGAAAAGAACAGCTTTAAAGGAAAAAAATGAGGAAACAGACTTTTGAGCCTAGTATTTCACTGTTTCATGAACCAGTTGATGCTTAATTAGTTCATGTGTTAAATGTGCTCAGTACTTACTACATTTGCATGGGGAAAAATTTGTACTGCTGCTCAGCAGAGCCTCAACTGGGTCATAGTTGAGAAACAGATGAAAATTTACAGCTAAGTGCACCAACAGAGGCTCAATTAATTCTCAGCTCCATTTTAATGAAATGAACAGTGGCTCATTTGCATCCACAAATCTACTAATGCTCAGATTTCAGCTGGCAAAATAGCTATTACAACAGTGAAGTTCAAATTCACCCTTTCATGGCCAATCTTCTGCTGTCCACACTGTGATACTGTTTTCAGTTTCCTATTTTGATTAAAAGAAATAAAGATAAGCTGTTACTTCTCTCATTGCGCAGCAATGCTTTGAGACAGAATGATTTGCAGCAGTGAAAAGGTTAAGCAACTAAAACCTGAAGTGAGTCTTTCTATTCCTTTTGTTAAGCTTTATATGGGGCTACACTGTAAGGAAATAATGTTTCTTGTGGTATTGCCATGATAAGTAATATTAATTTTATTGTTGCTTTCTCTTGCCAGCCATAGCCTTGTGAATCCCTCTAAGAAGAAAAAAAAAAAAAAAAAAAGCTTTAAAAGATGAAAGCTTTTACTGACTGTGTAGGTGGTTTTGAATATCACACTTTACAAAACCCCACTGTGGCAACAGCAAGAAAGACCTTCTCTAGAATAATTTTGACTTCATGATCAATCATGTAATGGAGAACGTATATCTGTGATGCTCTGCTGGGAAATTTAGAAAAATCTGGCCTCTTCCTGTCTCCAGCTTTTCTGCAGACTTTTCACATTGTCCCTCTGCTCCTTGCAGGTTCCCTGTAGTTCTCCTGGTTCTTGGGTACCACTTAGGCATGCATCCCCAGACACCTAAGTGCAGGCAGGATCAGTGCGTCTTTCCAGGAGGGAAGCTCTCAAGGTCTTCCCTTTGCTTGGGAGCAGCCTAAAATCTGTTTTACTACCACACTTTTTTTTTTTCCTGACAGCTGATAAGACTCATTTGATGTCTTTCTGCACTTGGAAAGCTGACAAAATCTATCAAAATTAGTGTTCTAACGATCAAATAGTTTTTTCTGGCATCATTACTCAGTATAAGTTTTTGCTTCAACAATAGTAAAAAGAACTTATTAAATTGAAATCAACTGATTTAATACGTTTGGAAGTAATTCTGCCTTGGGACAAATATTGTAGGTATTCTGAGACGCAGATGGATCCCTCTTTCTAAGGATATGTGTAATTTCTGCTCTGTAATGTACCATGCTGTATTTTGAGTTCCGTCTTGAAATGCAGCTTGTCAAACTTCAGAGCTTAGCAAATGAGATAAACAGAGAAGAGAAAGTGGATTGTAAAAGCTGCTTCCATTTTACTGCTTTCCATCCTGTAAACACTGATTTTATAGGTGGGAGAGAGTTGATAAGCAGGGGGCTGGGAGAAACATAAACCAAACCAAATGTTTGGGCTTCAAATAAATTGTACCAAACTGAGTAGGTCAAAGGACTGACAAGGTTGGTCATACAAGAAAGAGTCCTCTTCCTATGAGGTTCCAAGTCCCAGAAGATAAATGTGTAAAGGTCAAAGAGACAGATAGTAAGGATCCTGCCCTAGAGTCAGTGGAAGCTATTAGTTTCACTGGGCTTTGGATGCTGTAATTTGTTTCCTCCAGTTAAAGCCAATATCCCTGTCCCTGCTGATGCTCAGATATCAAACACCCTCGTCAGCAAAGGCATTGCATGCTTGTGCTAGGAAATGCCAGAGAGCTGGCTTTATAATTTTCTATGCAAGTCCCTGAGCAGCATATAAATGCAGTTATAATTGGAAGAAAACAAATGTTGGTCCCCAATCGCTTGAATGAAAGTTTGTGTCCAGGCATGGGGATTAGGTATATTCTGGGACATATCAAAGGGAGGAAACATGGGCCATCTCCAGACTTTATTGCTGGCCCCGAATGATTTCCAAAGCAGAGAGCAAGGGGTGTGGTACCTCAGCTATGCCCAAGCATCCTTTGCATGGGGAGTGCAGATCAGCTGTCATGAAGCCATAGCAGCCACAGGCTGAAATGCCAGATAGGTATGTAAGTAACCGTGTAAGAGCAAGTGACTCTGCTGGAGTGAAATTCTCATGCTCAGGAGCTGGCAATGTGCCTGTATGGAAAAAATGGAGAGAAACTAGGGACTTACCTGCTGCTTTAGTTTTCAGTAGCGCTGATGGTCTGCTTGGCTCCCCAATTCCAATGCTATTGTTGGCAACCACACGGAACTCATACTCAACCCAAGGGCTTAAGTCAACCGCTGTTGCCGTGTGAGTCCTACCATTAATAACTTCGGGAACTAAAGGTAAAATAAACATGTCATGACAATTTATTTTTGGAGTAATTAATGGTATATGCAAAAAATACAAGGCAACTCTGAAATTGCTCACCTGTTGAGACTGCCTGCCATCCAATTGAGAAAGGAGTCCTCATCTGAACACTGTAGATCTGGACTGGACTGTTATTATCTATTCCAGACTTCCAGGATAACACAGCAGTAGTACTAGAAATATGTTCAACTTTAACATCTTCTGGTGGACCTGGGGGGCCTAATATGATTCGCATTTTAACATGAAGGCATTAGGAAGAGAAGATTCATTGCTGGGTTGAGTTGGCAACTCCTACTTTCTCAAGTCAGTGTAATTATTCATGAAGCTGCATTTTCATAAAAGCAGCACAGTCTCTAAATGATGGCTTCATGCCTGTATTACATTTTTCTAATTAATGAGGGGGTTTGAGTCAGGAAAACTAATGTCTTTATGTTACTAATAGGAAAACTACAAACAAGGGAATTTTTTTTTTGTCTGACAAAGAAAGTTACCCGATGTGTCTTTTGTTGAACCATCCAACATTTTGAGAATTCTTACTGAATTTAATCAAAATTGAGGTTCAGAAAGAACACAAGACCATGCAGTCTACAGATTTCTGATTTCTGCTAGGGTTTAGAGAATCTTCTCCCACCACAGCAGCATTTCTCTTGCTTCTGGCACTAAAAAGATTAGTTAGTTGACCACAGAAAATAACCTTTCCTATTATCTCCAAATAGTGGAAAGGAACCAGGTCTCTCGTTTTTTTACAGCTTGCACAGTGACCCAGAGATACCCAGCAAGGAGCAGGTGACAGCATTCTGCTGAAAGCAGAGGAGTTCTTCATGCCCTGCCATCTTGACCTGCGTGGCCAGAAAAGTTTACCTTCCAAAGAGGCCGTGGCAGGCTTGCATGGATCTGCCTGGATTAGCTGTGCACTAGGATCACACTGGCCAGAATCTCAATCTAATTTGGGGGCTAAGAGTACAAGATATATAACATTCTTCTATTTAAGTGTTGAATTGATATCCTCGGAACCATTTAAACGATGGCTGATCCTAAGAATTTCTAATTCCTCTATGTGTCTACATCTAACAGACATACCTCTTACAAGTATATCTGCTGTTGCAGATTGACTGTCTAAAGTTGTTTGTACCATGCACACATATTTCCCAGAATGATGTAGCTGAATATTTCTTATCATCAAGTCCCCAGCAGATTCCTGGAGATACAAAGAAAGTAAACTAATCACTCACAACACGCTTTCCACACTGGACATTTTTATAAATTGCCCAATATTAATAACAAATTCAGATTTTAAATTAAAATATTCATAGCTATCATCAGTTTCTTTCATGTGGACATTTTTATTATGGTTTCACAAATAACTCAAGGGCCTTTATGAAATTTAAGAAAGAAAAATAAATGGCTGCAGCCCTTGTAAAGAAACAGTGATTTGCCATGCATATAAATAGTGAAGGAAGAATTATGATAAATGTTTGTGTCGTCTAAAGACTGTGGCAAGTAGTTTCATTAAGCATTAAGGAGAATAAAAAACTTACTCTTCCAATTATTTCAAAATGATGTATTCCTCTAGTAAAATCAATTGTATTGCCATTGAATGACCATGTGAACACCACATCAACGGAGGGGTCATGAGACACCTGGCATGGAAGGACTATGCTTTCTCCAACAGTTACATCCATATTAGAAGGTGGAATAGTAATTACAGTCCTTTCTGTGGATACAGAAAAAAAAACCCTCTTCTTTATTAACATGCTTATAAAAATAGTAGATCTTGAATGAATTTTGTACCATTTGTGAAATGATTTAAAATTGGCCCAAATGTTCCATAATAAAGAAAATTATCTCTAATCTAATGATGATTTCAGAACACTCTTACCCGTGTGTAGCCCATTACTTTCGCAGTATCAATACAACGAGCACGCTGTGTGCCTCTGAGAGCGAGCAGATGTCAGAGGCAACATGCTCAATTAGTCATATGTTACTTTGTAAAGCCCATAGTCAGTAGATATGATTTCAGCTCAAAAAGTGCAGACTTTGTTATTAAGACTGTTAAAAATATGCCCACGGTTCTTCAAACTTGAAAATCTCTTCTTACAGGAAACTGCAGCAAAAGCAAAATTGCTCTCTAGCTCCGCTTGCTCTATACATTAAGATCCTTAATCTATATTAATGTTAGTGATAGTTTACCACACAGTCTTGCTTATGTTACAGCTTCAGAAAAGATATCTTTACAGACAGAAAAAATATTTATGCATTTTTAACCCCTTACACTTAGAAACAAAGTTGCAATTCTTATTAGGGGAAGTTGTACATGAAGGGGAAAGAAATAGGTTTATATGGTTTCGCTTTTGTTGATATGACTGGCAGATAGATTAGAGATAACAACCACTTTGCTGTAAGCAATTCCCTTGAATAAAGCTTTTGTGCATGAAAGTGTTACAAAATGGTGAGAATTTAGAGGCACAGGAATAAAATGAGAGCAGATCTATTCAACAGTATTAATATGTTCTGAAAATAATGTGAGAGGAGAAGAAAATGTTCACTAACTGTATTAATTCAGCATTCATTCTAGCTTAACCCTACATGTTAGAAATGTACTTAAAAATTTGGGATTTTGGTTTTACCGAGGCCTTGGTTCCAGAGGGTTGATGCATGGTAGGGCATCCAACCCCTTACCTTCCAACACGTTTTCATTCAGACTGTCACCATCATTGCAGTATCTGGTTAATATGTAGGTACAGACAGGCAATATGGCTGAAAATTGAAGGACTTCTTCCCAGTATCGGAGCTGCACTTGATGGGTGACTGTTATGGCAGGGGTCAAGCAGCAACAAGGTAGAATGTTGCATTTTCTGCTACTCTTAAAAAAAAAAAAAAAAAAAAACACCATCTGGATGTCACTAGTTTCAGTGATATACCTGCTGCAGGCACCGGGTAACTTTTCCCAAGGAAAACAAGGAAGAACTTGTCTGATTTTTATTGTTATAGGCAAATTAGGTGGTTTTTTCTGGCATTATTAAGAGAGCGATGGAGTGAATTAGAGCTCAGACTTGGAACACGCTTCCTTGGAATTCTCTGTGTGCTCTGATTGCTCTTCACAGCCACCTAAACCCGTCATTGTGGGAGCTCCATCAGTTTGTCTGAAGTCAAGGACTGCAGAAATGTGAAGGTCTCAGCTGACTGCCTTGAAGATACTAGATCATCAGGTGAGAGAAACTCCTCCTCTCCCTGGAAGCAGTGTGTCAGGCGCAATAAATTCCAGACGATTCAAGGGCCATATTCTTTGTTGGCACAACTCCACTGATTTCAGCACATGCTGGCAAAGAACTTGGCTCCATAAATCTCAAATTAAATAATTCTATTGTGAAGTACAGGTAACTTTTACAGAATAATGTTGAAAGGCATCTGGGAACTACAGAGAATGTTCACAAAGTTTTCTTTCCTTGCTTTTTCTCCTGTACTTCTTATTCTCACAGCTGAAATAGGACTGCATGAGTAACACTTTGAAGAGAAAAATTCTATTACTTGCAATAATTCTGTATACGTTAGAAGAAGAAAAATGAAATACTACCCTGGTGTATGTTAAAAATGGGAAAGCTGCTTTCCTGCTAGCTGGAATTTCTCTTTGCCACTAGCAGGTGGAGAGGCAAAATCTGCTGGCCTGATACAGTCCTCCAAACTCATAATCTCTTCCTTCAAACCATCCTGTAAGACTCCCTCCTTAAGCCTATAAACCCTGTGCATCTCTACACTAAGCTTTTAAAGCCAACGAAACATGACGTCGAAGAAACAAAATCTTCCCCAGAACACCACAATTGGCCTGAAAGTGGAAACTCTACATTGCTCTGAACATTTATGGTGTGCTTGCTCCCAGACTCCACTTGGGTTTTGACTGCTCTGCCTTTAGCTGTGCAGGAGAGATGTCTCCACACATATTCTCTCATAAATAATGCAAAAGGTTACATCTGATTTACAAGAGGATGTCGAAAGGTCTGGCAAGTCAGCCTGGGCTGTGCCCAGCCTTGTGTAGCCCCTGGGTCTGACCTGTGTGGTGGGGCTGGGAGAACCAGGAGGTGGGAACCAGCTCCTTTGGGATCGCGGCAAAGGGTCACCTCCACAGCTCCTTCTGGACAAATATAAAAATTTTGAAAAAAAAATATATTCTATGGAACCCTCTAGTGAACACATAGCTTGGAATATCAGAACACAAAAGATTCTTCTTAGAATACAACAAATCCCAATACTTATATGCTGTTAGTTTTATAAGAAATCTGCTTTCTTCTTGGCATTAGCCTGTTTGCCTCCATCAAAAAAACTTCCCTTTTGTGAATTATACTGGGTTTCTGTGCGAGGTGTGGCTTTTTAGCAGTGTTAGCAAAAAATCCATTTCATTATGGTATTATCATCCTCTTGTATCTCCTGTTCTAGCCTACTCATATCCAGTGAACCAGAGTGGTTCACTTGTGTGATATTTTCTGCTTCTTTTATGGGGTTGTCTTTAAGACTTCCACCTCAAATACTTTTAAAAGCTTCTTAAAAGCTCTTGTTTCTACATTATCTATCTATCTTGCTTAGCAACTGCAGACATGCATTATATGGCAAATCCCATTCCAGAGGAACAAATAGATAAGATGTTGCAAGTGCTGGAGGTATAATAAAGACTTCTCACACAAAGCATAAACAACTCAATGAGCAGCAATAAACTTAATTTGCACATTAGATATGCTTTTCCAAGTTCTGACATTTCAGTTGAAAATAATGCTGAAGCAATGAGGCCTATAATTGAACAGCCAAAACTTCTCCAGAGGGGAAACAGAAACAAATGTTCCCTCCAAACAAGATCATTTTATACCATGTTGTTACTCAGTGTTTTAATAAACTTCATAAATGGCAAACAAATTTTTTTTTTCATGTTTTATTGTGATTTTCCCATATTGCTCCATTAAGATGTATGTATGTGATATGTGAAATAGTATATAACCATAACAAAGTCAGAGCTGCCTAAACCCTAAACTTCTGGGTTTATTCATTGCTAGCTGTGCTGTGACATTGTCTCAGATTACACATTGCACTGCATCAATGCTAATTGCTCTTTCATAATGTGAGTATGAAAAAGATTTTGCCAGCTGCAGTAGGTTAGGGAGGAGGTCATGCCTGCAGGCTAGAGAAACCATTCTGAAGTCATTGAAAACAAGAATATTAAGAAAAAAGAGAGTTACAAATTACATTTAATAATGTCCTCTTCTCCTAACTACAGACGTTATTACTGTTCACTGTTTTGCAAAACTGATAAATATGCTTATTATAATCTCAGCAATGCCACTTTTTAATTTGTTTTCCTCGTTTAAAATCAACAAATATGAATACTTGTATAAGAAAACATCGGCATTTAAAAGATCATGTGAGAGCAGAGAGAAAAAAAACATACTGATTTTTCCTCAGTTTTCTTTTTTTTTTTTTTCTGTTTTTCTGCTAGTGATCAAAGATCAGAGCACAGTCATTTAATATACTGCTCATAGAAATAGTTATACAAACATTATCTCTTTTAACATCCTCTATCTCTGGACTAGTCCACCTGAGCGATAAGTTTACACAAATTGTTTTTATTAATGGAAATAGACCATCCATAAGCACAGCAAAAACTTGAAGCAAAGAATTGTTTTGAATATAATGGACTTTAATGTGTTTCACGAGGTATTTAACTGTTTCAAAGAAGGGTGAAAAATACTGCAGGGAAGACACCTCCTGCAGAGCATCACCCAGTTGGAACCAGAGCCAGCATGCGCAGTTGCAACAGCAGCTCAGCACCAGTGCAAAGCTGCAGCCTGGGAGGGAAGGAGAATTCCAGCAGATGTGAGACATGGTGTGTCTCCTATGCAATACCATGATTTTCTGGATGTTTAAACGGATAACCACAGGATGGCTATTAGGGAAGTAAACTATGCACCTCCAACTAAAACATCACTCTTAACTAGATGCTCCATGGCACATCTCATCAGATCCCATCAGCCATTTCATCTTAGAGGATGTAGGATTGGGCTTTTTGTAACGATCCTGATGGGACAAGTTAATAGTGATGACTCTAAAAGAGGAAAGTCACTTTCTTCTTAAAGAGAGAATTAAAATTTTATCTTATTTACATAATGGAGAAAAAAATAATGGTAATGTGAGAGGAGGATGTTCTTCATTCTCCCTTCAGAAACAAAGGCCTGTTGAGTTACATTAGCCGGTAGTTAACAGTTGAAATAGTTTAATTAAACCAAAATCTTATGTAAGAAAATGTAAGGAAAAAAAATCAAATGCATTCAGACAATGGGGTGTCCTGTGAAATTATGTATCTTAGTATCAATATCCAGGAAAACAAACTAGTCTGAAAGCATAGAGGATCCCCTAACGGATCCCTCATTTTATTAATAATGCAGCAATTAGGCTCAGGGAGGGCTGTGGAGGATGGCCATTTTAATATTCAGAATCAAAAGTCATATGAAGGGCCAAAAAAGAGGTTTTGTTTGGCTCTGATTTGGAGTTATTTACCAAGGCAGCGCACAGCAGCTGGGATGCACAGAAGGAGTGGGTGGCTTCAGGATCTGCTGGAACATAACACATACAACATATATCTGCCCTATGCTGAAGAAAATAAACCCACCTGATTTTCAACTTACTTCATAACGTCTTATTTCTTTTTGGCGCCCCAGCTTTAAACTCTCTTCCACAGTCTCAGACACGATATAAATTGGAAATGAGCTGAATAAACTCATCCAAGGCCACTGCACAGGGTACATCCACCCTCCAAACTGCCTCCGTGCTGTTTCAAACCCTGGGTGCCCAGTGCCTGCAACGGTGCAGCCTACACCTGTGACGTCTAATTGATACTGCAATACAAATATAATTATTAATGTTCCTACATGTTTCTGTGGATATCTTAGGAGACCTCCCTGATAACCACATTGATCACCAGAGTGGCGTGGTCCTGAGGTTTTCTTTGCTGTGGGCAGTGGAGAGCTCAGCTTCGGCTTTAAACTGCAAGTGAAAACCTGTCAATACCAGCAATGATTAGCACAGTCTTGGGCATTCCAATGGAAAAAAAAAAAAAAACCACATACTTTCTAATATTCATAAAGCACAAAAGAAAATACTAAAGTACCTTTCACAATCAGATTCCCTGAATTTCTGGCAACTCCAAACTGATTTGTTGCTATACAAGTGTACACCCCAGCATCTGCTTTGGTGATGTTATAGAGCCTGAGACTGCCATCCTCTAATAAGATGATCCTGGGGAAAAAAAAAAATAAAACCAAAGAAGAATAAAAAAAGACTTCTGTTACAGGAACTGTAATAGAAATGCAATGGTACTTCAAATATTTAAATGCTTCCATTATACTTTTTCTCTTCTACAACAAGCTGGTTATGTATCAACCAATTTTCACCTCTGCTTATTATTGATTTCTATATTAGGAATGTTATATTGACATACTGGACTTCACCATTAGCTTATCTAGCTGATGCTCTTGCAGAAAATTTGAGAGTCTCAAGGGAAAGAAGGAAGACCCAACTTGTTACCTAATTGTGCTATATTTTGCCTTGGGGGGCTTTTTTTTTCATATCCCAATGCTCCTATGCCATATTAATGTTGTGTTTGAGCCCAGCTGCCTGTGCAATTTTGTCAGGATTATTAAAAGATATTAGCAGACTAGCTGAGATCCTGAAATGCCATCTCACAAGCCAAGGAGCCAAATCAAACACATCACTGCCTCTTAGGGCCCTCAAATCACCTTATTAGTCACAATGTTGTTTACATCAGTTTGCAGAGTTTTGGGTAAATTGCACTTAGTAGTAATTTCAGGACCACTGGTGGGTTTTATGGACAAAATTAATTTCTAAGCTTGTTCACACTATTCTTCACGTTAATGAGATACTTAGGATGTAAGTCAGTATAGAGTTGAGCATATGTTTTCCTTGGGTAAGCTTTCACTG
Organism: Pterocles gutturalis; assembly: GCF_000699245.1. Lineage (NCBI taxonomy): Eukaryota > Metazoa > Chordata > Aves > Pterocliformes > Pteroclidae > Pterocles > Pterocles gutturalis. Next base: position 20,721 of record NW_010113557.1, on the reverse strand, counting down.
CATACCTGACACCTTTTTGCTTTTACACACGAGGACAGCACTACAGGGTTTTGCGATTTTCTGCACAAATACATGGAAAACATATCTATCAAAGGTAGAGAGCTTCAAAACGAAAACTGAATTAGGTAAGCAATTAACTTTTGGGCAGAAAATAATATTATCCTGTAATGTTTTGTTAATTTTGTGTCCATTCTTCCATGCACCTGTAGCACCTGGTAGATGTTGAAATTCTTGACCAATTTTTTCTGAGTTTAGAGGAAGGACCGTGGGCTGAAAGACATGAAGTTCTTGGAAGTTTCATGAAAATAGGCTCAGGGTCTCTATGTACATCCTCTCTTGCCAGTGAGGCCACTGCATGAGCACACTCCTTAGTGGGCATCAGAGAATCCGCACCTGTCTGGGGAAGAGCTGCATTCAAATGCCACACCTTCCTCCATCTGACAAGATCCAGTTGTAGAGTCACAAATCCACAGGAAACCAAGCTTTGTTCATTCCAGTGCTCACAGAAGCACTGCATTTTTTTTTTCATATTCCTCTTTTAATTGACATTTAAATCTAATACAAGATTCCTTTTGTAAAAAGAAAATATCTAATTCATGCATCACAGCTTGGGTTTTTCATATTTATAACTAGCAACATACGATGGGATGATGTAATGGATTATTAAAGGAAACGAACAATAACAAGAGCAGAAGTTGAAGCTGGCAGTAATATCATAGCAACTAAACACACAAAAACATCACACACAAACACACTCCCAGCCTTGCAGCTGATGGAGGGAAGCACTAGACTTGGATTGCTGGCAGTCTTCTCACTTACATCCCCCCAGTTTCACGTCTCCCTCTCTTATCCGACCTTACCCTGCTGAAAGATCTGCTCCTGAGCAGGGGTGGAAAAGGAATGAGAAAAGCTGGGATGTCCCTGCACTGCCTGGGTATTCTCTTACTGGTGTGTGGAGCTGAGAGGGGAAGGGATTTAGGCTCAAATGAAAAATCTTTGTTGCCTTGGCAATAATGACCAGGTACCGCAGCAGTTTTTTGCATGCAATTTGTAGTATGATGAAAAAATAAGGTTGGGTTTAATAATCCGTCATATATCCATGTTAAACTGGAGATGAACAAAATATGAAGCAACACAGTACGTTCTTCAATATAATGATGTATCAACTAGATGACATTTTTCAGATAAGGAAGGATGAATATGCAAGACAGAACTGAGCCTTTCTGCTGGCTTCATGACGCTGTGCACCAAAGTGAGAGACTATGGGTGCCTTTCCCTCTCAGTACAGGGACACGCCTGGTGACAGTATTTCAAAAGTAGGTTTAAATATGAAGAAATATTTGCAAGTGTTTCATTTCTGCCTCTGCAAATTTCCTTGCATTAATGATGCATTTCTTCACATCGGTTTGCACCAGACACAAGAACACACCCTCATTAGAAACCACTGATGATAAAATAGTTGATTCAATTGACTAGTTAGCTAACATACGGTGGCTTCACTAAACGGTATCAAAAGAGATTCAAGTGTGAATCAGCAAATGTTCATAAATTGGACACCTGAATAATAAGTTATAACAAGCTACCGTAGTGTCTTTCTCGCCATCAAATATTGATGCCCTGTTATTCTTACTGCAGTTGCACCTAACAGCTCTAGGTACAAATTGGAACCTAGAAGTGGACATGAGGCAAAAAAATTATAACCTCAGTCCCCACAAGCTTCCAGTGTAGGTAAATACACAGGAAAAACAGTCTGTAAAGATACAGAATAATAAAAGAGAGAATCTCTGAATGCACACGCTCCGTATGGATTACTGGCTAGGGCTTTTTCACTGAAGTTTGGCCATATCTAGCTCAGATTTTTTTCCCTGTACTCTTCATTAGGAATTGAGACCTGAATAATTCCCAGCTTCCTGGTTTATCCACTACGAGGGGTTTGTACGCACTCAAGAGCTGACGAGGTAATGTTTGATCTGAAGAAATACTGTTCTGAAACAATATTTCAATCACTGGGCAGGTTGGGGATGGAATGGCTCTTTCTAAGGATCAAAACAGAGATTTGCAAAGAGAAACCAAGGGCTAATAAAAGCTTCAGAGTTGTTTGGATCAGAGGTCACACTACCTAAAGTCAATTAGGGAGCTAGCAGTAAACAAGATACTCAGGCAGAATTTATGTAAAAGCACAAAGGACTCCAGAGTAATTAGTTAGTGGGGAAGGGAATTAAAGGGGAAAAAAAAAAAAAAAAAAAAAGTGAGTAATTTCCACCTGCACTGAGGTCCATGTCAGGAGAGGGATGAGAAAGCAGAGCACAGCAGAAAATCAAGCTGATGCATTTCAAATTCAGGAAAAAAACCCCAATGTGAAATACCAAAGCAGTTGCCTTGAACAACAAAGTTGCCGTAAACTTCCTCACAGCCACGACTTTACACCATGGGTGGGTTCAGAGGGGCTGCACTTTTTCCTCTCCCACCTGTCTTTCAACTAATGAAACTGTGATGATGAAGGCGATGGGAATATCTCCTTTAATGGGATTTGGATCAGGCTCCAATAAACTATTTAAAAAGAAGCTGTGAAACGTGTGTCTCACCTGCTGAAAGACTTGCTGAAAACTGTTAGTTTTCACATTTTAAACAGTGTGAAGGTTATAGATAATAGCTCTTAGCATTTACATCAGAAGATAAGGTAATTCCAAGCAGTGTGACAAGACAGAAAAGTTTCACTTGTCCGATATAATGCAAGTAGAATATTTTTCCTGCCAGGAAAACTGGACTTCTCTCAATAAGTAAATGGGTGCCTGCCAAGGGACAAAGAGCAAGAGATCTGAAGCAAATCTGACAAATGCACGCATGTGAAAGAAGGAGGAGAAGGAAGAATGGAATGATCTACTTAGTACACAGCTCTTCATAAAGCCAGCTGCAGCAAGGGTTTGCTTAAGCAAAAGCCTAAGTCTAAACTCACATCTCTGACTTACACCATGCTTAAACACTTACCAGGCCAGTGCCGATGCCTGTGTTCCTGCCCGAATTACACAGGTGCTACCTCTGGGTAAATAGCTTAATTAAGCTTAAAGTTACTATGAGGAAAAGAGATTAAAATCCAGTTATATAAACCCATATGAAGTTCCTGCACACAAGGGCTAATTAGAAATACCCAGAAATATCATTCCATATGTAACAAGCCTGGGAACCTACCTCTTAAAGCCCAGCTCAGAGACACTTCTAGCCCGTTTTCCATCTGCAGAACACCCATGGCAGAGGGTGAGGGCAGGGAAAGGATGCAGCGGCAGGTACCACGTCCCTTTCCCAGCACCAAGCAACCTGTAACCCGGGTTCGGATCTACAGATATTGCCTTTCTATATGGGATGAAATCTGTCTTCAGAAATGAATCCAAAGCCCTTTGAGTCTCTGCAAACCCTCAGTCCCACAACAGTTTGTGAGAAGTTTTTCCCCAGTTTATTTAAGCATAGTGACGGCCTTTTGTTTGTTTTTAATCTGTTCATTCCGTGGGATTGATCCACATCCTTGTCCTCTCTGAATGACTCCATTAATGTACAAGATAAGCATTATGCTCAGAAAGGGAAAACAGCCAACCTACCCAGGATCTGCTGGAGTCAAAACTCTGAGAAATGTTCAAAAAGCAAAGTCTGCAATGTTTCTGCAGAAGACACAGGACCAGGAAGAAGTGAGAGCTCATTAAAATTGTCACACATACTTTTTAAGTAAAGAACTTGAGAAATCAAGGAGGGATGATAGGTACTGCTTTTAATTAACCAGGCCAAACAAACCATCTCCGAAAGTGTTGTCTCATGTGAACAAAAGATTGTTGATGGCTATTTGCTTTGATCTTAAGAGCATGAAAGAATAATATGTATTTAACAAGGCAGATAGAAAAAGAAAATCTGAGAAAAGAAAGAGGTGTCAACTCATTAGATTTTAAAGTGCAGCAGAAGTCATTTTTGTGCACTGCTGTATTGTTCAGCCAATCTGTTTTAGAGAAAGGTGTGATTTTAATTCATGGATGTGAATTGCATTAATTCAATACAGCAAATGTCTTTGAAATCCCAATAAAACCAGTGGAGCTGCAGTGGTGTGAATCAAGCTTACTTCTGAAGATTTCAGCACTGCCAGGAGGGTATCCTGCCAGGGTGGCTATCCATTTAAGGGCATAAAACAATTCTTTTCAAAATAAAGTAACCCTGATACTTAATGTAAAGATTCACTCTTCTGCCTCTAACATCAAGTATCTGGCACCTCATCATGTTATTGAAGTCATCATCATAGCGCTGTGCAGATAAAAAGGGAAGGTGCTGGATCTGATGAAATCAGAGGCAAAGTAATTTTTATTATCTGATAAATCCTATTTGAAACCGTGCCTTCTCAGTCTCACTTTACTGCTCAAGAGCAAAAACAATCTTGTTTTCATAAGGGATGAAAAGATATATTGTTTATAAATTCCTTCAGATATGCTAGCAGACATTGAGACAATAACTGAGAGTTTTACAAAGATTGAGAAGCATGAGAGAGGCTGAATTAAAAAGTACAAAGGGAAAGAAGTGAGGGGCAGAAGCCTGAGCGCAGCTCTCAAGTGACTCAGAATGACTAGTGATTTATGCAGAGGTAAATGTGAGTAAAGTTTGACTGAGTGAATGAATTGTACCTGCTGATGACAGCTCTGGTATTTTTGAAAAGGTCCCACTGAGTCCCATCTGAGATCTCACTGTCTGTATGATATGTTAATGATCTTTGTACCTGTTTATCCTATTCTGAGCATAATTTGTATGCTAATCGCATTACCATTTAATAAACTATGCTTAAAAGAAGATTTTCCTTATCTGCATGCTGATATAAATGAGCTTCAGAACTGAGTGACAATTAACTGGAAATAAAATAAACGCCACTAAACTCTGTGTTAACTATTTGGATCAAAACAAAATTATACAATCTAGGTGAACAGTATTACTAAAATATTTTAGAAAAGAATACCATTAACAATGATAGAAGGTGATGCTATAACACTTTTCCTCACTATTTCCTAAAATCCCCCTCTGTTCCTAAAAAGAAACATTATTTTTGCATAGAATCTCTGCAATTTGGGACCACAAACATTTATTTTTCAGACACCTGAACTGAATTGTAGTCCATCATAAAGTTTCCAGACAAAATACAGTATTTTCAGGAGACGGTACTCCCGCTAGCATAGAATAGCAAAGGTTGTTTTGCCCTGTCTTTAACATACCCAAGTATTAAATGTGAGGCAGATATTCTCATGTGATGATCAAAGAAAAAAAAAGTGACAAAAATACCGTGTTTGTAGACATGTGTCTAAATCTATATAATAACATGTCTCAAAGCTTGCAGCCAGGGAATACTGGGCAACAGCACTTCTGCATGTACGGGAAAGAAAGATGCGCCAACCAGACCACTAGTTTAGTGATGCAACAAAACAAACAAGCAACACCCAAAAATGCTGCTTGCCATATTTTAATCCTTTCAGCTTTCTAAACCCTTGTGATAGTTCTAAGGTGTTTGCGAGCCTGTTCATCCTCAGTCTGCTGTGTTAAACAAACATGTACATTTCTGGTCTTTTCCCATGTAGAGAACTTTGTCTCATGTCACATTTACAAGATACGCTCATTTATGGGTCTTCTCTTCCCTGGGTCTGTCTTTGTCCTGTTTCAAATCTGCATCTAAACAGAGGATGTTGTGAGAGGAGAGATGTAGTAAAATGCTGGACTGAGACAAGAGCCATACCTTAGCATATCCAGGCAAAAAGAAAGATGTCTTGGTTATAAGTCTACCTTGTGCACAGGACACAAAGAAACACTATATCTATGCAGCCATACGTTGATTAGTCTGAATACACATAGCAGAAAAAAAAAATATAGTGGAAAAGTAGTAGATTGAGAAGAAAAGAATCAGGAATCAGACTTTGAGAAATTCTGTGGTGAGAATCCAGGTAGAAAAAAACTGGAATGCCAGAGAAAAAGGTTTCAATTTATTTCTATTTGCCAACAAGTTCTACTGTTTTTATCAAACCTTTATAACTCCGGTACATCAGAGAAAAGTTCTTTCAGCACAGGGTGTCATGCCTACACTACCACTATTCAAGCTAATCCCACCATTAATCATTATTTTTATGATTCAGACATTATTAGGAGTTCAGACGCAGCTGTTCATACAACCAAATTCACTCCAGATGTAAAACTAAGCCCTTAATATGGGACTTAAGTAGAATTTAAACAGTATATAAGGCCCTGAATTACTCTCTGTGTGGGAGTTTAATTCACTTACAGGAATCTTCTTCCCTATCTGCTTGTCAGAACATAATTCAAAAATAAAAGTACAATAAAACCTGCTGTTGACTTTAAAGTATTCTGTATATACAACAAGCAACTGACACCAGGTACACAGCATGCTACTGGCTTGTTTTCAGAAATCCTGGACAGCAGGTTCATATGCAGAAAAACACATAATAGACATATGGTATCGGAGATGAACAATGTTCATTTGCATTGATTTACCCTTCCACGCTGATGACCCATCTTCTTTCAGCTGCACATGTCCTTGCTCTCACGTCTTTAGCTCTGGTTACCTCTAGGTTCTTATGCCCATTGGTTGAGCTGCCTGTTGACTTGTAGGAAGCCCTGGGGCAATCCCTGCTGGGCTATTGAATTTATGCTTAATTTGAGCGATAATGGTAGGAACTGTATGTGGCCCACTGAAGCCTTAGACCCATATCCTTGCTCGAAATAACACAGATCACAGAAATTTTATATCTTTTCAATGTGGAAAACGTGTGTGTCCCTTAATCAGACTCCTCCTTTCACAGAAAATTTGCAAAGATTTTTAGTTCTCGTAGAAAAGAAATAACGAAATACCAGTATTTATTTGTAATAAAACCACACAGCTGTTAGTACCCTCCTACAAACCCTTCATGTTGGCCAAGCATTAGCCACATCCTCAGAGTGCTGTTTTTGTGCTTTTGCTCACATAACCCTTCATGGTCAAAATGATCCCAGAAACTCCTCCCGGGAAGACATCACACCTACAGCATCGTTGGCAACAGTCCCTTTGCCTGCCATGTTAATCAATATCTTATTGCTCTTTTTTATATCACCTCCCCAACGTATCCTGATCTATCTGTTACCTCTAATGTTACTCTTAGGTTGAAAAATTTTGGGATCAGGAACTATCTTTTATTTGGTGTTTGTGCAGCATGTTTTTAATCCAATATTAGTATTTTTGTATGCTATGGCAACACACACCAGAATAGTGCAACAGTAACAATGTGCATGGCAGTACACTTGGACTAGAACAGAAGAACAGAAGGTTGCATTCTCTCATTATTTTTTGTGGAAACTCCTAATTAGGAACCTTTATTCAAAGCCTGCTGAAGCCGATGTAAAAACTCCAATGAGATTAGCTGGCTTTGGATCAAATCCTGAACATCAATCAGAATATGTACATGAAGCAGGGACAGAACATGAACTGAAAGGGAGAGAGGGCACAACACTGACATTCATTTGGGTTTAATTCATTGCAACTCTATATGACATGGAAGAGTGACAGATTGCTTAGGACATCTCAGCATGTAGGACAGCCCCTCAGAAAGGCTCACCTTAACAAGGTTCACAGGAGTTGGGTAGGAACAATTTAAAATTTTATTAGAGAAGTGTCATACAGAAGGGAAATTGTAATAAATCCAGCATCACACAGGTTGTCATTCTTTCTTATACGTGAGAACATATGGTTCATTTGCTTACTTGATGCTCATGCTGTCTGATGTGCTAAACACTATTGCATTAAGTAGTCAGTAACACATGATGAAATTAAGTGCATTGGCTTGTTGCATTATGAAACTCTCTAAGGAGAGAGAGAAAAGAAAGGAAAAGCCCTTTCTTGTGTCTTCCACTGCACTAATATTCTTTGTCTGCTGCCTGCCAGAGTTTCATTGGGTCAGGTAGCAATGGGGGTCCCCTTCTGCCTTCTCATTACTCTGCAGTGGGTTGACTTCAAATGGAAAGATAACAGAGAAAGAAGAAAGAGGAAAAACAAAGCAAAATAAGATTAAGAAGAAAAAATAAAATATTGTCTCTTTCTTCCCCTCACCTGTGCTCATTCTTGTTCTCCCTATATCTCTCTCCTCATCTTTCACTCATACACTTTCCACTCCCTTGCCTTTGCTCTCATCTTGGGGGAGAAGACAAAAATATCTGGCAACGTGGAGAACAGAAAGAAAAGACTGAAGGTACTTCGGGTCAGTCTGAGGCATTTTCTGGCATCCCTTTGGTTGTAAAACTTTTCTTACACCAATATCACTAGTTTTGCTGGATCACCAAATATGTCTGCTCGTGTGTACTCACTCCACGTTTTATGTTTCTCCTGGATTCAATTACATAATTCAGAAGGAAGCACAGGCAAACGTTTGCACACTTACGCCTACAACCAATGCTGAAAACAGAAAAATACCACTGCTGTTAGCAAATAATTATTCAATAAATTCATATTACAGCTGCCTCCACTAGTGTTTTGCAACACCCTCTTTTCTGCTACCTTTCATATAAAAACTGAGACCTTTGTAATCTGAGCATAAGATATTTTTAGCTAGAACATAGACTTCTTGCAGGTCTCAGCGTTCTCTTGGGAAGAAAGTAAGGATGGATTTTGTCTGGTTAGCATGAATATGTGGTAGTAGTGTGCTCAGAGAGATGAAGAAACAATGCAGTTGTACACAGAAATCTCAGGTTTTATAGGAGTTTTCGTAATTTAATATGTAAGTTCAGACCAAGCACTGAAAGCAGGCAGGTAAATCAATGCCTTTGATTTCTGTCAAACTATTTGTTAGCAAGGAATCAAACTGAAGTGATTAATCAAATTTAGCAGATGTTGAATCAATTCTATCGGTTCCCTAAGCAAAATTAGAATGTCATCAAGAGATGAGCCTAATTTGTATTCATGTTGACTTACAGCGATGGTCTCCAAGATATCTGGAATTGCTCTGATTGCTGATGCCCACACTTCAAGTGCTCTATTTAAAAACTAAAATAGGAAATGAACTTTTTTACAAGCACGCAGACACTGATAAGATAGAAGGGTTAAGGCATATCATCAAAGTTATGCAAAGCTTCTTGTGGTAGAAAAGCAAGAAGGATAAAAATGGAGATACACTTAATCCAGGCTTCAAAAACCAGACTTAAAAAATAAAATAATAGTAATATTAATATCCCATTGCTACTCACCTGGCTGCATTGCTGTAGAAAGCTGGGAATAGAATGGTAAATGCTGGAATAGCATAAGAAAATATGTTCTATATGAAACTTGCTACCAGCATACAAATATCTATACTACTTTTATCTGCAAACAGCGGGTGCATAGAACAGGGTGGTTTGTGGCACTAAACAGCATGACAAGCCTCTTTGCCTGTGTTTCTCATCTGGTCTGACTTCAACATAGGTACAGGTTGGGGTTTGTTTTTTTTCAGACACTGTGTTTAGGTTTCTTTCCCCCAGCTTTGCTCATCTAAAATTTAAGCATCTCGTTCAAGATGGAGGTGTCCAACAAGAAAAAGTAAATAACTACCGTAGACTGCATATTGACTTCAGCTAAATAAAAATTAAGTGACATCAATCTCCTCCTTTGTTAGTAGAGTAGTGCAAATTTTGGAATTTTCAATCCATTTTGTCTTGATTCCTCTCCAAGCAGATTTTTTTTTTTTTTGAAAGATAATGGATATTCTGGAAAGTTTCAGTACAAGCTAAACAAACAGTGTTGACATTCTGGTAATTGAAATGTTTCACTGAAGTTTGTTGAACTGCCCTGACACATTTCTTCTCAAATTGGTTCAAGCTGAAATGTTATTTCACAGTACAATATGTTTTGTGTCTGGTATTTGATCAGTGGATGGAGGACTTCTCCTGTTTACCAATTAATTGCCTTTATTTTTTTAACCCCCTCTTTCTCTACTTCCAACAGCAGTCACAAGACAGAATTATTTTCCCAAATAATAAAAAAAATTAAAATGTGTTAAAACACTCATGCTTTTGGAATCTGACTTTGAACAGTAGAGCAGCAGAAGAAAGACAGAAGCAGATGGTGGCCATGAGTGCTCAGAGGCTGTAGGAGAAGGGTCCTGCCCAGAAGACAGGTAGAATGATTCAGATGCAACACGTGGTTGTGAGCAGACCCAACCCTTCCATTAATGAAACCTGCCCAGTCCCTGTGTTTCACATGGGGGCAGGAGAATCCCCTTGAATTTGAGGCTCCAAGGGGCAGCTGTAAAACCTCAGGAATTACCAGATAATTCCCCCTCAGTATAGCATTGGAAGAAGTCCCTGGTCACAACATCTGCTTAGTTTTCTTTGCAGAAGGCTGTTGAAAGACAGCTTTTCATTTCAGTGCTCAATCCTTCTCTGATGTTTCCTTTGAGTAATGGCAACAACTTGAGTGCAAAACACCAAAAACAAGTGTGGCATGGGAGAGGGAATTTACTACATAGCACAGCTTTATTTATAGCAGAGAATCAATTACCATCCTGCACAGAGCTGGGACTGAACTGTGTCCTACAAGCAAGTCTAGGAGCCAACTAATATCAAGCATATTTTATTGACCCCTAAACATACTTCTTGCCCAGTCCCCAGAAAACAATTTAAATTATGAATATTTGTTTATTACTGATTACTAATGCATGGAAAGTGCTGTATATGACTAATGCATTCTTTCAGCCTATCTCATTTCTCTGTTTTCCCTCAGCTATCCTCATTTAAATTCTGAGTGGAGTGAATCACATATGTTCATATGCATTCACTACAGTGTTTAGGGATCCTTGACTCATGGTGAGGGAAGAGCACCTCTCTCTGGTAAAGCAAAAGGAGTTCCAATTCCCATTTACTAAAATGCTTTGATCAAAGAGAAACTGTATCAAGCAAGTTTTCAAAGAATGGATCCACTGAAAGCATTAAAGACATACATTTGTGATGAGATCAACATCTAGACTTGCAAATGTTTTGTTTAATATATGAATTGTTCCTTTCTACTCTTTCTTTTCCTCAGTAGACACAGGAGATACAAAGTGAGAAGTGAGATGAAGAAAACTCCCCTTGCACTTAAGAATATATGACATATATGAAAATAGCTCCTATCTGTGTCTGATTCCACAAGGTGGGAGTTCAGAGCACGGAGTTTATCCTTTTTCTTTGTTGCATTTTGTTTCTACATTGAGCTAAAGTCCACAAATTCATGCATTCAGCAAAGGGCAAACAAAATCTTTTCAAAGTTGCCCATTGAACAAGTGGTATTGATCCCAAAAGCCCATTTCTCAAGACACTGATTCAGAGGGAGGTTAATTGCCCAAAAGAAAACCTGAAGGTGTACTAGGTGATCCAGAGAAGCTGATCAGGCGATGACATGAAGAGTGAGCAGGTATAAACAGCTAGGATCAGCCAACTGTGGAATTGCTGTTTGATTAGAGACACGGTTTAGTGGTGGATGGACTTTGCAGTGTTGGGTTTATGGTTAGACTGGATGATCTTAAAGGTCTTTTCCAAGCTAAAGGATTCTATGTTTCCTGCAGCTGATAATCTTGAGTTGCCTCTGTAAGGTGGCCAATTGCATAAACCAAAGATAAATTACGCTACTGCATATTCCACAAATGCATATTGCTTCAAATGTAATAGAGTGTTCTGAGTAAATTGGAGCATACAAGCAGCTGAAGATATGGGCAACCATGTGTTTGAACTACAGAAGATGCAAGAGACGAGCAGGGCGGTGAGAAACTGTGCCCTGAAAAGGGACCTGAGGACTGAGGACTTTCATTGATGGACGACAGCAAGAGAGTCAGAAGACTACACTTCAGACTCAGGAAATGTTAAGATATTTTTCAAGTAACAGAGGCCCATATATTGTAGCTTCATAAACTTAAAAAGGCTTGATTAAAAACCCTCATAGGAAATAAAATAAAAAAATATTTCATGGTGCTTTTATTAACAATACAAACAGTCTATTAATTAGCTCTTCCTCATTAGCACACTTTTCATTGCATACTTACAAACTAACATTAATACAGTACAATGTTATCTTGTCATATTAAGAGCTCAGATGACCAGGGAGGAGTGACCATGCATGCGTGACTATCAGGAACAAACTATTACCATGAATGAAAGGAAGAAGGTGAAAAAAAGAATCCTTTTCCCCCCAGGGTGGAATAGGTCCAGTTGCACTATTTCTGAAACAATAGATTGGATTTGTCTAAATGATTCTGAAGAAGCTATATGATTTGACTTATTTAGCAATGTGTCCATCACAGTTCTGATGTCAGAACTGTAAGGGGTTGGCATTTCATTTTTTCAGCATTTATAACCAAACCAGAAAAAAAAACAAAAAAACCAAAAAAAACAAACCAAAACAAAGCAACAAAAAACCAACCAGCAAAAAACAAACAAACAAACAAAACAACAACAAAAAAAAACAAAAACAAAAAAACAAACCAAAACCACAAACTAGTAAAAGAGTCTGTAGAGATTATAAATGCTGCACAATAAAATGGGAGCAGAAATAAGGAAAGCTTTAGTTAGAATAGTTAATCTGTGTGTGACATGTTAGGATGTGATCATATATATAGAGAAAGGCAGAGCAGATTCTTTTTGCAAAGTTGTGTGATTTTAGTACTTTAATTAGCTGTGCACTTTAGTTACAGACATACAAATCTTTGTTTCAATTTCTGCTTTCTGTCACAAAGATCTCTAGAAAAATACTCTATAGATGATTTATTTTCTCTTCTTTAAAACTGCGGCATTAACTGTTTTGTCATTTAATAATCAAAAAGCCTCAAATTCTACTTTGCACCAGTGGGCACACTGGTAATAATGTTTTGCACATGGAGGGATTAAATGCTCTCTCTCTTTGCCTCGGTGTAAATCCTGCTCCTTTTATTTACTCCTGCTAAGCAGCAGAAGGCCTTCAGGGACATTCAAAAATTACAGCTTGCTTATAATTATTGTTAGCAAATTAATATAGAAGCACAAGTAAATACTGTGTGACGTATGTAAATACTTTTTATAAGCAAATCAGATGGAGAATATTAGGATATTAAACCTCAACATCTAGGCTTAAATCAAAAATTTAAATTGTAAGTTTTAAACAGTGCTTTCCATGATCCTGTTGTCACCAACAATGGAAAATCCACAGGTCACCTGTGGCAAAGTGTGTTCTGAGCATGTTTTCTACATACTGTAGGGATAGGCTGCATCTAATAGGAATGAACAGGCATTTTTTGTTGAATAAACTGTAAAATCAAAATGCAGATAAGAAAGACTTGACTGAGGACTAGTTAGAAAAATATTTTTCGTCATTAGCTGAGTAGTTAAACAGAAAATAACACTGCCATTACTGAAAGAGGGGGGGAAAAAGAATAATTGGAAAGTTCTCTACCTCCTGTAGCATAGATTGCTCACCCAGATTTTTTCTGTTTCATTGTGAGTACCTGTATGAAATGTCTTTTCTCTGATTTGCACTTTCACGTACACTTCTCTGATTTACTTTACATTGCTGTAGTATGGCATAGAGGAATATTTCTTTGTGTCACAGTTTTGAATATTGTTTTAATGAACTAAAATTATTTTAGGTCTTACGTGACCCAAACTAACGTCCTTGAGCAACTGGTCCCGTGTGCAAAATCTGGTCTTCAATTTCTAGAGCTTTATGAATCACTGAGTCTGTTTTCAGTCTTTGAAAATGATAACGTGGTAAAACAGCATTGCTGTTACACTTGTGAACTGAAAGAGATGCTGAGGAAGATTACAGTTCTTAGACACTCTTGCCCATTTCATACATCTGTCTACACTGTATATGGAAATATCATGGAATCATGGAATGGTTTGGGTTGGAAGGGACCTTAAAGACCGTATGGTTCCAACCACCCTGCCATGGGCAGGGACACCTTCAGGGTGTATACTGTGTATCATCAGGGTCGTAAACTGTGCATACTATTCACAACTTAAGTCAATAAGTCACTTGTGATTTTAATGCTTTACCATTTAATTGACTCTAGCATGTAATAGATAGTTTGTGGCAACTCCCAGAAAAGCTATCAGCCATCACAGACCAAACAAGCAAAGCCCTTCTGAAGACCACATAACCCCATACCAGTTGGTGAGGGAGCATACCAGTATGCTGGCCCAGTGGCTAAATCCTGTCTAAACAGAAGAGACAGAGAATATACAGAGGCTGATTTAGCTATGGATTATTGTACAACCGGTACAGCTGCAAAGCAATTATGCTGCAGCCTGGGGGCATATTCGCTTCCCTGAAGCCTCCACTGATGTCTCCTACGTGAAACCAATTCACTCCAGCTTTGCAGGCGGTAAACAGTCAGCTCTGATAGCCTGGCAGTGAATTAACTGGCGATGAACGCAAACGTATGTATTGTACCATTACCCGTGTGGATTAAGTGTGGCTTTGTTCTCAACCAGCGTTACATCTGTAAGCTGTATGGACACTGCTAAAGACAAATAGGCCCCTGGCATCAAAGTATTCTGTCAATGAGCTGTCAAATGCAATACTCAGCCAGTTGCCTTTCAGTGATGCTTAAATTATATTATTAAAACAGAGAACACCCAACAGTCCAGCAACTGGTTTATGATGGTACCTTTTGTTCTGGCGCAGAACCTCCGAGCCCTTTCTCCAGTTGACAACTGCTCTGGGAGAAGCGCTGGGTTTACAACCAATCGTAACTTCACCTCCAACTTGAACAACAGACATTTTTTTCACGGGATTTTTGGAAAAATCAGGTGCTGCAGCTAAAAATAGAGAAGAAGAAAGAAGAGCAGAGCAGTATGCAGCTGACAAGTTATTAAATGAGCTTGCTAAATTCTTCTTTTCAAGTTACTCAGTAAGGGTGAATCCAATAATTGCTTTGCTTTTCAGGTTTCTGAAAAAGTTGGTATGTCAAACATGAAAAATGTATTTAAGTACCAAAGAATGGAATTCCTTGTATCTTATGTATGCTGTTTCTAAACTGTCCACCTAGGAACTGTCTACTACTACAGTCTTTACTCCGGGTTATCTGCAGACTGGGAGAACAGGTCCGTCTGCAAGGAAGAAGGAGGTTCCTGAGCAGAACTGTGTCAGCAGGATAAACATCACACTCCTCATCCCAGCCACATGTATCCATCTGCAGAGTATTCAATTACTAGCACAGTTTTCAGTGGCTTTCTGTTCATAAATCAACACTGTTTTCTGAAAATGTGTTTATTTTTCCAGTAATTCATATGAAAATTTACTCTTGGAGAAGCAGAAAAAAACAAGACCTGTACAACAGCTAGGTGCTCTTATAGTCTGTGTTTTGCTGGTTTCACTAGTATTTGGCTGCTGAACAAACTTTGTATTTGGATACTTATCACAGAATATTTTTTTATAATATAAGAAAAAGTTCAATTTTATGTGCATCTGTGGTAGTCATTAATGAGATTATTTGCTATGTTATTTGTTTTTGTATACATATTTGCCATATGCTCTTTGTTTATAGTCAAAACTATTTTTCCCACTTTCTGAAATGACTTTTAAAAACTGCAGAATAACTATTAATAACTAAAGATGCAAAGTGAGAAACAGCACTCATTAAACTTGTGTGTATGTGATAAAAAAGACCACATATAGGATTAGATTTTTCCTCCAAACATGAAAAAAAAAAAGCCCTCAAAAATAAAAACAAACCCATTCACATGTGGGTGAGGAAGAGCAAGCAGCAAAGAAATATTAACAGACTTGAACCACCAGGTGGTATTTAATCTACTCATCTCTTAATTTCAAATTTTTTAAATGAGTGTCCTGTTATACTCACTACTTGCTCATTTTAGTGACATTTACTCACCTACCACCCGCAACTCAGCGTTGGCATAAATAGTATCATACTTGTTTTCTGCCACACACTGATAGAGGCCAGAGTCTGACATATTCAGCACAGGTATGATAAGAGTTCCATTTTCTATTTGAATTCTTTCCTGATAATAGAAAAACAAACACAAAAAAAACATTGACAGAGCCAATGAGCGTACTATCCCAAAGTTTTTTTGGTCATAATTCAGAAGCAGAAATGTCATTTTCTTGTAAGCAATGTGGATGACTACATCAGCAATACGATGTGTACCTCGGCTATATGATGATTGTTATGTTTTCAGACCTCTTAGCTCTTCAAAACTTTGCAAACCTTTGCCTGTAGTTCTTGAAGAGTCATTGCCTTGGGCAGGTTGGCCCAGATGTTCCAGCTGTGACACGTGTTTCTCTGCATTGCTGAGCTGTGAATTGGTGGGTTATGCTTCACCATAAAGCAGAAGCAGTTACTGCAGGGCAGGTAAGGCTGCTCCATGCTGGAAGCCTGGAGCATCTTCCATACGGCTCCCAAGAAGCAGCACCTGGAGCCAGCCTTGTCCAGGAGCACAGTGAAGTATGGGCTAACCCCTCATCTGATGAGATTAATTTGTTGATGATGACCTAAGATGATCAGAAAAGCTCCATGGGAGACAGAGGTGCTCAAAGAATAGAAAAATTTCAAATGTCATCAGATCACAAGTCACAGAAAAAATGATCCACTGCAAAAACTTGACTGCAAGCCAACACTTTTAAATTCCTACTGGAAACCCACAGGCAGCTGTTCAGGTCAGAGGGAAAGCATGCTCCTCATGGCTGGAATTTCCATACACATTAAGTTTTTTTCAGTGCAATTCTGCTGAAATAGAGAAAACTGCACAGTGGGTAAATTTGGATCAGAGTTTGGCTTCTGGTGTATTAAAAGGAGTTTTATTTGCTCTACTTTGGCAAACAGAAAAAGCCTGTTTCATGCTACAAGCATAACTTAAAGCTAATTTTTTTTTGCAATTTTACAATTGCTGGCCTCTGGAGACAAAAATAAGTGCACTGCAAAGTGTAACACTGAGAAGAAGAGAATATGTACCTTAAAACAGATCCGTTTGGAAGAAACCCACAACACAAAAATATAAATTCCATCACCAAATGTGTCTCTGAAACAATAGATATTACTATTACGCTGCACCTTTAGTCTGGCTCTGCTGCCTCTGAAGGAGTGATGGGAGCGTATGCAGTACAGTCTTTGCTGAACAGCTACAAGCATCTGAAATGTGTTTGTGAACTGCTGACCATATAGAACCTCCCTTGCAGAGTTGTCCCAGTTAAGCCAGTTGCACAGCCCATTGCAGGGATTTCTCTTGCAACGGGGAGAGGGACAACTTATTGAAGCACGGAACTCTATTTTCCAATACTACCAGACATGAAAGGACCCAGCCCAACCTTGTTTACCTTGGAAGTCTGACGAGAGCACAACCTGCGGTTGTATGGTTGGTGCATTGCAAACTAATTAACAACGTTATGTTACTTATCCACTGTTTTTTGGGGGTTTTGGGGTTTTGTTTTTTTTTTAATTTTCTAACTACAGATTTTTACTGCATACTTAGTTTTACCTTCAGGCTGTTTGTTATCCTCTCGATAGATTCTATTTTTACCAATATCCTTTGAATATAAAAGCCCCTTCTGAAGCAACACTCCTGTTTCACACCCGTGCCAAATTCCCCGCAGTTCTCTGCTGGCCCTTTCGAGCTACATGGACAAAGAGAAGAAGAAAGCACACCATGTACACAAGCAGAAATAATGCTGGGATGACCAACTAGGTGGTCAGGGAGAAACGTTTGACAAAGAGCAGACAATATCCTCAGAATCAGCCCCAGAGTGGAAAGTGTCTGGAAGGTATTCTTCCTGTGATATTTCCAACAAGCAGGGTGCTGTGACAGACTGAATATTTTATTACACCTCCCTTGTACTTTCACCTCCAAACTATCCATTTTGTCCATTGAGCAATAACATTCAGCATTTTGTTGCCTGAAGTATTCCATTTACAATACACTGTAAGTACTGTGAAAATGTTGGTTGAAAATGTGTCTGTGGAGTGTTTTATTCTTCTTTATTGAAATGATGCAGTTGGAGAGTGACAGATTCTAAATATCGCTGTCTTCAAAGAGAGACAAACTAGATAATCTTGCTTAGGAAGAGGTGACAATGAGCAGAACAATCAGGTTCAGAAAAATTGCAATCCAAGTACATTCTGGCCAGCCTTCTCAGATGCTAGCTGGGCTTGTTTAGGACTAATCCAGCAGAAAATCTTATGGAAGGTTGGACGCCCTTCCATTTGCTTCAAATAAGTACTACTATGTCAAACAAGTGTTGGTTCTGCAACCCAGCAGGTGTTAATTTGCCCCATATGTTTTGAAAATTACCTCTATCTGTTCTTGCTAGACAGAAATTAATCAGTGTTATTTTTTTTTCCAAGTAAAGATGCATTACAAATGAGCCATGCCATTTTATGCCCGATAGACGCTGAACAGACGCCTAATAAAAAGGGAAAACTTGGCCTCAGCAGAATTCAAACGCATCAGAGTCTGTTGCCACAGAAGTCATTCTCCACAAGGTCACAAACAAGTGAGGACTGGAAGATGAATCTACCAAAGCTTGGCCACTGCAGAAGTGTAATTATACTGCCTGGAAAGAGACAAGACTGGGTTCACAAAGACCTGGCTACCTAAGTATCTGATCAGGTTTCTTAAATACTTGAGCTCCAATTGATTTCCCCTCTCCTCCTGCACTCCTACCACTTCACTACTTTCCACTTGGTCTTTCTCTATCTTTTAGGTGAGTTTCTTCACTTATTCACCTTTTCCTTAGAACTTCGTATGTTTTTTTTTCAGTCTATTATTCCTCTACATAGTCCCAGAAAAGTATTAACCTCAGTCTTAGCTGATTTTCATAGCTCACTGCTTAATTCAGTTAAAGGATTAACACAGCGTATGAGTGGCCATACTGCATGAGACCAAAGGTCCATCCAGACTGCAGATTAAGAACAGAAACAGAAGAAATGTGCAAGTTCACAGGCTGATCAGTTTGCAATGCCAGCTCTGAAATGCTCTTCCACAGTGAATTGGTATCCCACCAGTTTCCCAAATTACAAATGTCTACAAATGTGTTTAGTGTTTCTGTTCCTAACGATAATTGTTATTTTTAAACCCATCCATACCTACTACCGTATCTTGTAGCAATTAAGTGATCTGTAAGACGCATCCTATGAGGAAATTGGTGTATCTTTATAGAGAGATATATATATAACTGGCAATGCCATACATTTTCAATAAAGATGAACTCCAAGAACCAAGGCTTTGCCTTGCAAAGAGTTCGTGCTCTTTGGTTTACTTTGACGTGTTAAGCTTCAATAAAATTTCTGAAGAAAGGTAATGCACTCTAAAATGAATGTGGTGACCAAATAACGTAAAAACAAAAAAGACGAGCAAAAAAACAAACAAGAGAAACCTTACCTCTGATGTGAGCAGCTGGCCATTTTTTAACCAACTGTAGGAGGGGCTTGGTTTTCCTTTTGCCTTACATTCCCAAAATAAACTGTCATAGAGAGACAGAAAGGCATTTTGGATTTTTTTCTCCCATTCTGGGAGTGCTGAAAAGAATATGCAAACCATTTTAAGCAGGAGAAAAATCATTTTGCTGGAGGTATGCTGCCATTAATTAATGAACTGAGCAAGGGTAATTAGTATTTGTCCAACACATTCTTAATATATTGCAAGTGAATTCTGCACAATTCCCTGGCATTAAACTTCAGGACTAACTTGGGAAAATGTTAGAGATCTACTGGCTTTTTGGCTAACAGAACAAGCCTCCCTCCACAGTGTGATCCTGGGGGTAGCTCATGACTCTGCCCCAACAAAGTGCCTTGAGATTGTCCAACAGTAGATCAATGCAATGCCAATGAGTTGCTTCACAGAATGGGAAAGTGTCTAGGATGCAGCTCACAATGCCTAAAAGTGATTCTAAATGTATGTCATTTTTAGTGCTCTCAGAGCCTAAGACATGGGATCTAGATATCATGCACAAAGCAGCAGACAGTGTCCAAGAGGAAACCCTATTTCCTAAAGACAAGCTGCCTACAGGGTGAAAACACAGCAGCACAGAAATTAAGCAAGAAGTCAATTACACAGATAATATACCAGCCTACTCCTAGTAGAATTAAAAAATCTTACGTTAAAGCTTCATGAATGCTAAATATTTGACTATGAACATATATTAATTCATTTACAAAACATATTTAATAAGCATATTGTTTTAGATTGTATTAACTGATCATAATTTTGTAATTGCTTATGCTGTTATCAATCATGCCCAGGTAATCTACTGAACTTAATTTTAATGGAACCATTTGACTGATGTTCTGCAAAAATTAGTGAGCAATGAGAACAAAATAACCCCTAAAAGCAAATAAATAATTAAATATTCAGAACAGCAGCAAACTGCTCTATTCCTGGCATAGGTCTTGATATTAGCCATGGCTGCAGGAGACTGGTAGCTTATCAGCAAAATCTGCATCTCTTCATTAGAAGACATTTACTTAAATATAAATACTTGCCAAGGTCATCTCAACAGATAATTGTAGGCTCAGTCAAGCTTTCTGTAATTTTTTTTCTCATTGTTGCATTTCATTTTTTCTTCCTTTTGGTTTGAAAGCTTTGAGGTAAAGAAAAGATTTCCCTTCTTATGTGTGTCAAAACATGTTGCTTTTTTCCCTGGATATAACAATGGGACTAAAGGGCATAGAGTTCACCTTGGCTATGAGGGACCATCAGGTGTGACTTGGAACGCAGGAAATTAATGCATGTGGGAAG
>NW_010113556.1:0-973 GCF_000699245.1 Pterocles gutturalis | reverse complement strand
TCTGATATTTCTTTCTGTCCCTTTTTGAGACTTCAACAGATCTTTTCTCCTGCAAAAGAAGCCCATGGCAGAAATCCAGCTCCTGGTTCTAGAACAGTAAATAAAATATTTTCTTTTGCTCTTTCTCAAACTGAAAAGAAATGATTGAGCAAGGGAGATGGCAGAACTTTCTATAGTCTTTATCAGCTCTAAGTGCCACTAGAAATTACAACTGTGTTTGAAAATTCCATCTCTGGTGGTTTGGAACAGCATTTTTAATTTAAACTGCATAGAAAAGACAACATCTGTTTCTTTCATTCAAGTATAATGGTATTATTGAGTGAACACTTGTTTCGGCAAGCAGGGGAACTCTGATGGAAGATATAATGAGTTAACCGAGGAGGATTTCCTCAGGGAAACTTCTTTAGGGTTCGTGTGCCTGACATCTTTTGTATAATGGTGAGACAAATTCGATCCCATGTATTCTGTCTCCATGATACGTGGTCAAGAGACGAGGCAATATTTTCCATTCCTACAGATTGTAGAGCAGTAAAGGATTCCTGATATGCTATCAGGAATGCAACCTCATATATCAGGTTATTTACAGGTTTTTATGGTACTGATGCTGGTAAGAGCAATAGAAAGAGTCCTTGCCCATAGCAGGGCGGTTGGCTCTAGATGATCTCTAACGTACTTTCAGCCCTAAACATTCTACGATTCTATGATAATTGCAGGCGTATTTTGTACAAAGGATACTGGCATTTTAGTGGCGGCAAATCAAAGCTGTCTGTTATGAAACCTGAAAAGATAGGTCCTCATATAAGCTAAGAACAGGAAATGTCAGAAATGAACCAGAAAACCTGAGCAGGTGAGGCCTGAGAAGAACTCTGACAGACAAGTTTGTGTTAATGAACAGTGCTAACAGGTTTAACAGTTGTGGATGAATCTCAATCTAAGAAGGACCACCAAGACCTCCTCTTCAGGACTGCTCTCA
>NW_010113555.1:1189-1428 GCF_000699245.1 Pterocles gutturalis | reverse complement strand
CCCTGCGCACGGCGAGGAAGGATGGGGATGCTCCTGCCGCCCACCCAGCATCCCGGCATCCCCGGATCTGGCCACTCCTGGGAACACGGAGCAGCTTTGTGGAGCTCAGGGAGGGGGAGAGATGGTGAGAGCCACGCTCATCTATTTAGCATCCCAGTGCTGCACCAGCAGCTCCCAGTGCTGCAGCTCAGCCATCGCTTCCAACCAGGAACGGGGCTGGGACAGCTGGGACAGCCTCC
>NW_010113555.1:0-1158 GCF_000699245.1 Pterocles gutturalis | reverse complement strand
CTCTGCGAGGACACAGCACAGGAGTGACCACAGCCGGGGCCATGGTGGTGCCACACCACCCCGGTGCCCCGCTGGCACCCCGGTCCCCCCCCACACAGGCTGCAGCGAGCGAGCGGGGTGATTGCTGCCCAAGGTCATGGCATGGCGCAATCATTTATTTGCAAATAAACCATCTATCTTGGGAGCGTCGTTAACCCCGGGGCGCTCCCTCTCCTAATTGCATTCGGGGAGAACCATTTTTCAGCTCGCCCCCCCCTCGCCCATTAGTGCCCACTATTTGCTCAGTCCCTAGTAATTAATTTATGGGCTGTTCATGAGCCACTTAAATGAGAGCTCTAAATCATGCTAAGTGGCAATAACGCCATCTCCACTCCTCTGGAAAGGAGGGAATTACTGTCCTGCTTCCAGCATCCTGCCCCCCGTGCTCCCCGCGTTAACGCCACCGAGCCGCCCCGGCGCCTCCATCCCCCTGGGGATCCCAGATTTTGGGTTAAACCCTTCGTCCCGTTTGCAGCAGCCAGGGGAGAATTTGGGGTTCGCAGCCCCCGGGTGATGGGGAGCAAGCAGAAAGCTGGGCGGGGATTTGCAGGGATCAGGGAATTGCAGGGATCAGGGAATTGCAGGGATGGGGGATTTGCAGAGATCGGGGATTTGCAGGGATGGGGGATTTGCAGGGATGGGGGATTGCAGGGATCAGGGAATTGCCCATCCCAGCCAACCCCCACTGCGCCCGGGGCACTGGCCGGGTGGCTCCAGGTGTGTCACCTTATCAGCTCGAGGCTTTTCCAAACAAACACCACCTGTGCTGCCCGCTAGTCAATGGGGAGGGGAGAAAATAAAAAAGAGCAAATGGGGGGTTTGATGCAATCAGAGTTCCTGGAGAGGTGGGAAAGCATCTGGCTGCATCCTGCACCGGGAGCTGAGCGTGCACCGGGAGCAGAATGTGCACCGGCAGCAGAATGCACCGGGAGCCCTCGGCCGGCGCTGCACAGCCCCATGCCATGGCAGTGGGATTCCCCGGGACCCCTCGGGATCCGTCCCCGTGGTGTCGCCGTTACCTTCCTTCCTCATGCCCACGCGGAAGCACTTCTTGAGGCGGCAGTACTGGCATTGGTTGCGGTGGTGCTGGTCGATCTGGCAGTCGCGGTTGGACCTGCG
>NW_010113554.1:341-668 GCF_000699245.1 Pterocles gutturalis | reverse complement strand
AGCTCTGAGCCTCCTCACCTTCCCACAGCCCCCAGCGACTGCCTGGCCCTGGCCCTCTGTGACTTCCCCTCTGGCACAGCCGCTGTCCTGAGGATGGGGGAGCAGCTGCGTGTCCTCTCTGAGTAAGTCCCCCCACTGAGCAGATGCTCCAGACCCATGTGCAGCCCCAGGGGCCATGAATCCCTTTTCCCGGCAGGGACGGGGAATGGTGGCTGGTGGCATCTGAGGTGTCTGGCAAGGAGTGCCATGTCCCCAGCAGCTGTGTGGCCAAGGTCAGGCACAGGTAATTGCTGGGAAAGGTCTGTCCCAAGGTGGACCCCAGGGAAT
>NW_010113554.1:0-241 GCF_000699245.1 Pterocles gutturalis | reverse complement strand
CCCCGGGCCGCCACTGCTGGGACATCCTGCCTTGTTTCTGGCCGTGGAGCAGCGCTGGGGCTTGGGG
The DNA here is from genome assembly GCF_000699245.1 of Pterocles gutturalis. NCBI lineage: Eukaryota > Metazoa > Chordata > Aves > Pterocliformes > Pteroclidae > Pterocles > Pterocles gutturalis. The sequence goes on along the minus strand of NW_010113554.1, from coordinate 174 downwards.
CAGTGGCACGGTGTGCCAGGGTGTCCCCAGGACATGCGCTGCTGCACTCCAAGATGACCCCTCTGCCCTGGCTGGGGCAGAACGGGCCCTGGGGTGCAGGACATTGGCTGTACGAGGGCATCAGCCGGCAGAAGGCGGAGGAGCTGCTGCTCCGGCCAAGCAACCACAGTGGGT
>NW_010113553.1:8451-23819 GCF_000699245.1 Pterocles gutturalis | reverse complement strand
ACCCTGTCCCTTAATTCTCACCCACAAATACATCACAATCCAAATTGTATGTTAGCTGAGGTGTTGGAATATGGTAAATTTTCCATGTAGTGTACTTGAAGATGTATAAAATAAATTAATAAGTAATTATATTTTATTGTTTGGGTTTTAAAATTTTTTATTTAAAAAGTAGACACTATCCTTGAAAAGCTTCTTTTTTTACATTACATTGTAAATTTCTTTTTCATATTTCATATTTTTCTCAGAACCGTAGTTCTTTATTCTTGAATATTGAAACACCACTAAGAAAGAGATTCCACAACCTTTACAGGTAACCTACTCAAATGTTTTACCATCTTCTTTGGAAATAATTTTTCCTGACATCTAATAATTATTTCCCTTACTGCAACTTGTCTATTGTCACTTATTCTTCCAGTGTGCCCCTCCAGGAATAGTCTGTCTCCATATACATTACAAACCAGCAGCAGTACCAGCAACTAAGCAGCAGGGCAAACTCCAACTCATGGCATAGGCACCCATCAAACAAGATTAAGTGGTGGTGACATAAGACATCACTGTCAACTAATTAGGTGACTATAAGGGTATGGATCATAGAATCATAGAATGGCCTGGGTTGAAAAGGACCTTAAAGATCATCTAGTTTCAACCCCCCTGCTGTGGGCAGGGTTGCCAACCGCTAGAGCAGCCTGCCCAGGGCCCCATCCAGCCTGGCCTTGAATGCCTCCAGGGATGAGGCATCCAGAACTTCTCTGGGCAACCTGTTCCAGTGCCTCATCACCCTCACAGTGAAAAATTTCCTCCTAGTATCTAACCTAAATCTCCCCTCTCTTAGTTTAAAACCAGTCCCCTTTGTCCTGTCGCTATCAACCCATGTAAACCATTGCTCCCCCTGTTTGTAGGCTCCCTTCAAGTACTGGAAGGCTGCAATGAGGTCTCCCCAGAGACCCGGGAGTGAATGCACTCTTTCAGCCTGTTCCAGTTGCCAGGTAATAAAGAACTTCATTCAAACTATACCTTTTGATAGAGGTATGTGAACAATGAATTATGAGGTAAGATAAGTTAACTTAAACCTCTTTCATAGCTCCTCAGATTTATTATGGTTAGTGAAAGTGATCAATTGTAACTGAGAACAGTATTTAATGTAATTAACTCAAACAATTACAAATGGCAAAGAGACAAAATTTTATCTTCAAATACTTAGCTTTACATGATGATAAGTGAGAGAAATGCATTGCAGGACTTTAAATCTGAGACTGAACTTGCTGAAGTAAGAGTTTAAACATGAATGATTTGGCTTGCGACTTCACTGTGCCTATTTAGTACAAGAAGTCACAGAGATAATGTTATGCTGGAACATGACCATTTTGCTGCTATTTGTATTACACAGTAGCAGTGTTGTCCCTCAATCTGGGAATAGGTTCATGCCCAGTGCGCCAGAGCCAATAAGCACACAGAGTTGAGATCCACCTTTTAACCTTTAATGCCATTCTGTAAAGAAAGGGGTGCTAGGCAATGGTTCACAAAAACTAGAACACCTCCTTGGAAAATTTACAAGTTTTTATACAGGTTACAACAAAGGGGTTGGTTATATATTAGTTTCTGATGTATTCCCACCCATGAATGACTCATCATACAGAGGTGGCCCACTTTAGCACCTAGGCTCTCCTCCCAAGGAGGAGAGCTTTATTATGCTGATTGCCTTTGGGAAACCTTATCTCAATTTTCTCTCCTTTCCTGGTCATCTTGATTGCCATTTGCTCATAGTTGTCATTCCTGGGTTATCTTGTTCTGATTTTCCACCCTGAGGAGCACAGCAACAGATACCAAAAAAATGAGCTGAGTTTAGGGAATATATATGCAGAACTGCATGCAGAGATAAGCATTTCTCCATCAGTAACAAGTCAGGCAGGTTTGTTTCCCAGCAGAGTTTCCCATACTCATAGAATTTCCTAGGACTAATGGGATATCAACTCTCATTGCAGCTTGCATTACATACAGAAATACAAATACGTGTGCATGCATACACACACACACTTGTACGTATGAGAGTACACGTACAGGTACATGGCAAAGAAAATAAAAGCAGTCTGCACTTGTTCCTGCTACTTATCTTCCTACATTTCTGGACAAACAGCATCTTGGGAGTCTTGGAGGAAAAATAATAATTCATGTTTTCATAACCATGTTTCACTCTTTTACAGTACTTCATGGCCAATAAGCTCTGGAAGAATCAATGCTAACTTGCTTTTCATTGCAAAGATGTAGGGGAGAGGTGGGACTCCTTTTCTTGGCTACAACAAAGCATAAACCCCCTACAGGGAGAACACACCTGGTGCATCATGCTGGGCAGAGGCAAGCTTATCTTCAGAATACTGAAAACACTTGTGGTCATAATTCTGGAAGCAACAGTGGAAATAGTTTTTGCATTGCTACACAGATTTTAACAATTTTCTTTAAAGAACTTCTGTCACAGAAAGAAAACAGAATTCAGGTTCAGATCAGGAAGAAATTTTCTCAACAGAGCCACTCTGTTAACTGGATAGAATGAGACTCTTTGGGGCTTGCAGTATAAGTCCTGTCAGTTGCTTACTACACCAGTAAATTCTGAGGATGCCAAGAGAAAACATCATTTGAACATTCATCAGGAATGAACAGCATCATTGAATCATGCAGCCCTGCAGAGGATTTTAAAGCTGTATTTAATTGTTTTAAAAGTCATCTGTCAAACAGAGCAAATCAAGGCAAAGATAAAACTGTTTCTTCCATTCCAGTTCAGCTCATTATAATTTTTCTTTGTCTTGCAGACCTAATGCATTCTGTAACAGAGATTCCTGTATGAGTATCTTTTTTATTGTTAAACTTTATGAGATGATACATTGTCTTGAACTCTGATTTTTCAAGCTTGTATGAATCATAGAATCATAGAATGTCCTGCATTGAAAAGGACCTTAAAGATCATCTAGTTTCAACCCCCCTGCTGTGGGCAGGGTTGCCAACCACTAGAGCAGCCTGCCCAGGGCCCCATCCAGCCTGGCCTTGAACACCTCCAGGGATGGGGCATCCACAGCTTCCCTGGGCAACCTGTTCCAGTGCCTCACCACCCTCACAGTGAAAAATTTCCACCTAATATCCAACCTAAATCTCCCCTCTCTTAAATTAAAACCATTCCCCCTCATCCTGTCACTATCAACCTCTGTAAATAGTCTCTCCCCCTCCTGTCTATAGGCTCCCTTCAAGTACTGGAAGGCCGCAATGAGGTCTCCACAGAGCCTTCTCTTCTCCAAGCTAAACAAGCTCAGTTCCCTCAACCTTTCTTCACAGGAGAGGTGCTCCAGCCCTCTGATCATCTTTGTGGCCCTATGAGTTAGTACTATTTTATTTTTGAGGCCAAATCTAACCTCATAAAAACCGTCATGCTCCATTAATTTCAGTTAAAATATATTGATTTGCATCAGCAGACCATCAAGCCAATTGCATTTGCTCAAAATTTCTTTTCTTGATGCTTATGTTGGCAAAACTTATGTATTAGCATCACAGTAAGAAGTGTACTAGGAAAAAAAAATATGTAGATCAGGTGGTAAATATTATGTGAGTTAGAATGAAGGTTAGAGGGTCTTTGTTGAAGAAGGCTGAAACCCAGTGAGAGCAAAAAATACCAGCCTGAATCACTATTTCCCACACAGTATGAATTTCAAGAGACATAAATGGAAATGAGAGAGAAGCAAACTTTCGACAGATGTTAGCAAGACTTTTTTCACTTAGCGCATAATAAACATATGGAATGGCCTATCAGGCACTATTGCTGAGGCAAAACACAAGGATCGTTCAAGAAACAATTAGATACTATTCTAAAGAAAATGAATACTTAACATGGATGAGCCCTGATGGGCTAATAGTCCTGATGGGTAAACCTCTCCAACTAAAACATTTTATGCTCTTATATTCATTCTAACGTATATATCACTTCAGTAGCATCTATCTACTTCTTGCCTTGGTGTGAGTACTGTTTCATTCTCTCTGTTTTTCACTAAGGAAAAATAAGAAACCTTTGTTGTGCAGTTTTAACAAAAGAAAAGCAATGTCTGCAACACATAGTCTTCTCCTCTCCTTTTCCTCACATATAACTGACTTATAGAAACATGGGAGATCTGAGATAGCAGCAAATGAGTTGCATTTTTATACAATACAATATGTTCAGATATTTGAAGAAAGGCTAGTTGTCTCAAAGAAAGTCACACAAAGCAGCTTATGTCAGAAATTCTGGTTCTGAACACTGCCCTCCAAATTAAAAGATGAAACACCTGCTCATGCTTTCTCTTTCTTTCCGAAACCCTAATATCTTGCTTCTTTTCATGTCTGTTTCTCAGTAGCAAGCAAAGCAGCTTATCAGATTGCTTCTTACAGGACCATATGGAGACCACAGATCTGTTTCTCAGCTGAATTATTCATCGTGCTGGTGTTCTTGAAGTAGATTTAGGATCCATTCTTTCACTGATTTTTTTTTTTTTTTTTTTTTTACCTAAATGTAGAGTAGTACTAGGTAATACTTTTTGTCTTAGTTTTGCTGTGTGCTTTCTGTCAGAGGTGAGAATAAATATGTAATTTTTGTGCTTTAAACAAAACACTGTTATTTGAAATATTTCAGTTTCAAAAAAACCCCCTCAAATTCTGTTTTCAAAAGTTTCATTAGCTTGAAAAAGAAACAAAAAATGTCACTTGGTCCTCTCCCCTCAATACCAGTTGTTTCAGGTTGAACAAATTATTTCATGTCTTTTTAGAACTACTGTTGAACCAAAAAAATCAGCTCTCAGCACTCTGCTAATTAAAAGCAGCATGAATTAACAGGCATTTGCAATTTCAAAGCCATTTGCCACAGGTATATTGCTGTTGTAGTGAGATACCCATTCAGGATAATCAGGGTAGGTGGGTGGCGTACCTTATACTGTCTCATGAGTGGTGGACTCTTAATGTATTCAAGACTAATGTAATGCCAATTCAGAAATGGTAAGTGTTCTGAAATGCAAAAAATGTTTTGCTTCTGGAAACAGTTGTGCAGATGGATGATGAAATGGTGAAGACGAAACGAAAAAGCTGGTCAAACCTTTGTCACAACAAAAGGTTAACAGTAAACTTCAATTTCCACAGCCTTTTCTATTGCAAAAGAAATTACATTACATTTACGTGTGTATGTTTGGTTAAAAGCACCCCAGACTAGCCCTCTCTCTCCCCAATATTTTCTCAATTGTAAATTACTCTTACTGTTTTGCTTAACAGCCTGTGAGCACTCAGCAAAATGGAAAATTTTAAAGCAAACAAGTAAGAGCACATTTTCTCTCACTAGAAATATCCAGTCTTCCTAGAAGTATCTACTGGCTAATCAGAATTAAAAATTTCTGTAATTTCAAAAAGGTTCTAATTTTAATCACGATTTATTTTTAAATGTTTATTTAAAAAGAAAACAAGTATTAAAAAGAGTTCTAATACTAAATGTACTCATTGTAAAAGAAATGTAGGAGTGAATTTATTGACAGATGAAATATTCACAGAGGACAGAGAACAGGGCACCTAATAGTTTTGTCCTTGAAGTCAGACAGCAGCAATCTAGTTTTCATATAACAGTGGACTATATTTCTAATGAGTATGTGCCATATTTTCTTTCCTTATATAATGAAGCAAATACTTTTTGGTACTAGCTTTTGTTCCCTTTTCCATTCTTCCTTCCCATTTCTCTTTCCCCACTGTCAACAATACTATTTCTAATTATTAAGAATGAGAATATAGCTTTAAAATACTAAGATAAAGGCAGACATTTGAAATTTATGTGAATTACAGTAGCATTTTCACGTCCACCAGATAAATACTAAATACAAAAAATACAAGTACTATTAATCTTCATTTTTTCGTGGCCTAGGAAGATCACCAGCTGATTTAGAAAAATACATCCCCCATGTTGTAGTACTGCACAGCTGGGTGTATGACAGAATGGTGGGCTAGGACTGATGAAATAATATTTCTCTTTGAAGCATTTGCCCGTTGCCCAATCAGTAGCAGGTCTTACTTTAAAGAGCATTTTCTGTGGCAGAACTGCATGCCCTGTATTCTCAGCTTCAGTGGCTTCAAAGGAGATCACAAAATTGTAGCTTGAACCCGGTTGGAAAGTGTTATAACAAAATTATTCTTAGAAGAATTTTACAGTTTGTGAGCTTCCACCTTGAAGGTAAGATGTTACTTTGCTATAGGTTTACAAACTCTGCTGTTGGTTTGTTTTAGCTAACACTGTACAATTGTGTAGCATGTATTTATCTTGTAAAAATACTAAAAGAAAGTGCCTATAATGGCAAAATGTTTGATTTCATTCCTAAAAAGTGAAGTGTGAAAGACCTGATCCAGTGAGAAAAAGACGAATAATTAAGCTACCTTTGTAGAAATGAAGAGAAATGTAATTAAACAAGGTGATATTTTGAATACTATTTTCCAGCATTCCATATATATTTTTGATTATACTGTTCACCACTATCACTTCTGATAATTTATGCCTAACGGCATGTTAGACATCCTCTGATCACACCTCACAGATTAAAAAATTCCCTTCTACATGTTCCCTGTAAAAAGTAGCATTAAATGGGCAACCTTCTCAGGCATTCTTTTTTAGCAAAGTGTGACCAACGCTGTAAATTGCAGTCAGAATGAACATCTGTGTGAACTTCACTGAAAAGTTATAAAGACAACCAGTTCACTGTAATAACCAACCTTAAAAAAAGTCTCTGAAGTTAGGACACATAGTGAAACAGTATTTAGGTAGGAAAAAAGTATGGGGAAGAGTGGAAGTTTCTGTGGGTATAGATGTCAGAAGCAAGGCCAGAACACTCAGAGGTCCTGACTTCTGTTATATTGCTCTAAATATGGCACAGCCTTTGAACAAAAGGTTTTTCAACAAAACACTCACCATTTTGTAAAACAGAAAACTATTTGGTCCATATCCTTCTAGTTCTAGCTGTTTCCCCAGGAATAACATCTCTCTTGCTGGAAGACCACTGCCAACATGCTCATTAACAAATGTTATGGTGCTTGCTCATTCACTTATTTTGATGACATTTTGAGATTAGGTATTGCTAGTAGTAGCCAGTGAAGAAAAGTGTGTTTCTTCTGGGGATTATAAAATGTAAATTTTGCAGTTCTGAAATATAGTGTGACCTTTGTGCTATTCTCTAAGTCTTCTGTGCTAATGTGAATTAGTTGTTTAGTTTTCTAAGAATGTGGTGTATGAGCACCATTCAGCAATACTGTGATGGAAATAATTGAGATACCTTAGTGAAAGCCCTGCTGTATTGTAATAAAGTGTTAGAAAATATGTTCATTTTTAATTGTTTCATTTCTGGGATTATGTCTGCCCAAGGCAAGAGAGAATTGAGTATGTATTTCTCTTGTGTACAAAAACATTTATTCAGAATATATGCAAATCAACCACACATTCTCATAAACAGCAGTACTGAGCTGATAGTTAATGACAGTAAAAGCTGATAACTTAATGATGAAAAAACCCCTCCCATGCCTAATTAATAGGCTGTAACACTTTCAGGGGAACTGGATTTCAAAAAAACAGAAATTCTTAACTCTTACAAAACCATTTCCTGGGCCACCTGAAAAGCAGCATGTTTTTTCTTCATGAGGCAGGAGAGTCTTGACCAAAGGGATGCACAACAGGTTATGACAGTTTCTTAATCCATGCTACTCTTGTAGACAGGAGTTCCTGCTTCCAGTAGATTATATTTTAATGATCTACTTGTGGGACAAAAATTTTGTGACCTGACAACAGGCCACGACCTGCTAGGACAATCGGTTAGGCTGACTATGAAGATACAACATGGAAGAACAAGCAACATAGCAGTAGGAGTCAGATGGATGGGTAAATCATTTGAGTGTAGTTTGATACAAAAAAAAGTGTTAAGTGACACAAAAGAAATAGGAGAGCAATGCACCTTAAGAAAGGAGAAATCCATAGGTGGGAAGTGTTTGAGTTCCTTTTGGAGATGGATGGTATGTCTTTTAATGGAACTTATTCTATAAAAGGGAAAAATCATTGTGGAAAATTCTGTGAAGCTATTAAGCTTGCCATCACTATTATATTCTTTTTCTTTGCTAGCAAAAATTTTCAGGGGACGTTTGTTATTTATATGCTTCCTCAGTCACATGAATGAAACGGTGTTGGTGCGATCTCCTTTAAGTCTTAAAAAAGCACAGAGATCTCACTGCTGTCAAATCACACTGAAGTGTTTATTAAATGAAGCCAACAGGCTCTCCAAATAGATTCAAAATGAACATGCTTGGAGAAACTCTAAAGGATAAAGCACTATCAAAAAGAAGCAGTTGAGTGGAAAGTGTAGTTATAAGTGGGAATGTTCCAGGAGTAAACAGGATCTAAAAGAAAAACAGCAAACAAAAATTCACTGCAGCCCCACAACAGCCTACACCTTTCTCTTAATCTTCTGTGGTTGCAGCAGGGAACTTTGAGCTCCAAAACTGATGAAAGCTGAAATAACTTCTGCTCAATCAACTCATACAGGTCTTGCCTCTTATTTTAATTTAGTGGAGGTCAGTGAGATGAAGATAACTAGCAAGGGATGATTCTCAAAAGGTTTGGAGTTTCATTGCTTGAAACTTTTCACAGCCTATTTAGTTGTGGCATCTCAACTGAAAGACCCAAGAGAACAAGTTTATGAGAAGATTTTTTTGGTCTTTCTTGTTCACCTGCATTGAAAACATCACATAAAAACTACTTTTCTCACTTTACTACAAGGAAGATTATTGATAGTAGTCATTAAAAGGGACAGGTGTTTTTTCTGGCTCTGGTAACAGCTGGCTGCATAATTCAATCCGATTAACATGTAAGGATTCACATATGGGCGGGTATTTTATGGATGGATGGAACAAGTGACAACATTTAACAAATGACGTAAAATAGGTTTCAGGGTGTTCCTGTTTCTAGCCCTGAGAAACCTGAGGGTTCTACAAGCTTATCTGTATGTGGGGATACACTTTCACATGCATGTTCGTGTTTACTGTATTTTTTAATAAGCAGGTGGTACTTTGGATTTTGTGGCACCTTCAAAACAGTATTAAAAATCCCCTTATTTTTCCTAATTAAAAATATTAGAGAAGCTTAAAACTGTCAAAAAAACCCCAGTCCAAACCAGAGAAACCCATAACAACATCTTAATTGCAATCAGACAAAGATTAAACATTTATTTTAGCAGACAAACAAGATCACTTATTTTCCAGAAACAGATAGAATGCAAAATTATATATAGAATTCCAAATCTAAAGACTTATGAAATTAATGCAGAGAATTCTGTGTCCTGAATGAGCAGAATGAAAGGTATTTCAGTGAGAGAGAATGGAGGACCAGCCTGAGCCAGTGTACTTTTACTGTCTTGTGTTTCTGTAAAGAGCAGAACTAAAAAGCTCTCTAAACAGAGTTTTCTAAATATGAGAAACTTACTACATTACATCTACTTCTATTACTACACCCATAAAATTTCACACTGATGTTTACTTGCACATCACAACAATCCTCTCTAAGGACTCACCCATAAAAGAGGAAACAGGCTTATTTTCCTTTGCCTTGGCTTTGCATACCTCAGCATTGTTTTTAACCTTTGAAACTTCTGCACTCCTGGGGTCTGAGGCTTGCAGATTTTTAAGCCTTTCTGCTAGGATACTATAAATGCACTTGAAGAAGTGACATGCACTACATGTAGGGAAGCGTAAGTTACCATTACACCCCTGAGAGAAAAGATCCGCTGCTGTAGGCAAATATTAGTATGCACCTGAGCAGCTTCTCATTTAAGGACCTCTCAAAGTGAAGTGTGGGGTTTGGCAAAGCACTTTCAACACAAATCCATCTTTTTTTTCATTTTTTTTTTTTCCACTTTTGGCTGGATTTACTTCTCCAGCTGCAGAATAAACTGCTTGCTTATAAATGTTAGCCGTTAACTATGGCAGTTAGCACAAGGAAGATTGCACTCATATAACAATACAAGTTAGAATCTACGACTTCTCAGCTGTCCATGGGCCATTAAAATCAGAGAGGAATCCTGTATTTAACCTCAAGGACACAGAAATGGGTTGGTTTGTGTCTGAACCTTCACTAGCTCACATCTTTCATTGTTCTATATCATGTAGTATCAAAATAAATAGACATTGTTATGCCAAATGAGATTTTGAACTGAGCCTGGACTAAAAAAGAAACAATTTCAAATTCGGGCACATGTTAACCTGAAGCAAGAGGAAAGCCATGTATTTAACCTTACTTAGCCAGTTCAGTGTACTCTGAATCCCCTGACAATTTTTTTTTTTTAATAAAATATAAGCTTTCATTGATCCTCTCCAACTATGTATTTATTTAAGTTTATTAAATTATATTTTTCTAGCCATATTTTGCAAATAAATTTATATAGAAATCAACATTTTAAAAAATTCTGAATTTCACAGGTCCTTTTTGCCTAGTAGACGAGGTTTTAAATCCATAAAAATCTTATATAGATGCTGCAGTGGTTGATGTCTTCTTAGGGAGCTAAACTGAAAAATAAATTACACTGGCCTGGACCAAGAAGATGAAGAAAATATTGGGACAAAAAAAAAATTATTTTGCTTTGAAAGACTAAAATATTTTGTTCTATCCAAACAAACTTTTCTTATTTTTAAAATATCAAGATAAAATGTAAGCAAAATGAACCTAAAATTAAGAACAGTCAAGAATAATATGTTAAAATAAAAGTACAGAACTTTTTTTTTTTTTTTTTTTTTAATTGTTACTAACAATACTAGAAGAGGAATTTAACAATTAATAATTCACAAATGTTTTGGCTGATCACTTTCTCCATTTTCCATATTATAAAAGTGCAAAAAAAAATATCAGTGCCACATGTGTGAATGCGCAAACTGGAAATAATCCTTACATGACCAGGTCCTAGCATCCAGAGTGCTATGAAATTGTATATTATAGGTCACACACAGATGGATATCAGGATATGAAAAACAAATGTAATGATACCTTTGAAATTGCTGGAGCATGAAGGAGGCTAAAGCAGGAGCTCTGTCTTTGTGTATGGAAGAACCCAGGTTAATCCTCTGCTTCCTTTGCTTTTACCTTTAACAGCTAAGGAAGGCTTCCGGTATTATTACTCTTTGCACAGAACACCCTGTTTTGACTTGAGTGGTGATTTTATATGTGTAAGACTCCACTCTGTCTGCTTTACTCCAAGTAGTACAAAGTAGATCAGGTCAAACTGGTTTGACCTCAATGTTCATGTGTGAAATCTTGAAGAACTGAAAGGGAACAGGTAGAATAACATTTTGGGATGTTTTCTCAATAATAGTCTATTTTCTCATGAAAACCAAAACTCATTTCTGAGGATGGTGTGTGTGGTTTAGACTTCTGATTTCTCTCTATCCAAGCTGTTTTTCTTTGTCCTTGGGGAAAAAAAAACAGGCACTAAGTTTCATGCTGGTATTATTTCATTCAAAATACCTGCTTTTATTTGGATTGCTTTATTAGTAATATTAGGAGCCATTTCTCTTCAACATTCAGTTAATCTGTTTTTATCTTTGCTTAATGATGTCAGTGAAATGCCATTATGGCATGAAACAGTGGTTCAGAGACTTTTGGAACTTAGTGTTATTGACTACGAAGTTTTTTTTTAGGAATTTGTTTTTGGAAAGGGAAAGAAGGTTATGAACTAGCTTTTGAATTGACTAAATTATGCACATTGGACCAAATCTGGAGGTACATATTGACTAAAAAAAAAAAAAAAATCCCATTGATTCAAGAATCATTTGGACTGTGTAAGAGATAAGTGAGATGAGGATAATGAGATGGCCAGCAGAGAATGGGAAAGGACAAAGTTCTTCCTCAGAGTATAGTCTGAGAATAGTCCGTAACTTGATGACTACCTTCCCCAAACTGTGTGGACAGATGTGTCAAAAGTAAACCAAAAGGCAGAACACTGAACTTTGCATGGCACAGTTCCTCCTTACTGCTCACCAAACCTCCCAGGTACAACCAAGGCCTGTGTGAGAAATCCAGGGTCTGGTCACAAAGAATTCAGAGTTAAAGAATTGTCGTAAAAGTGGGTGCTCCAATTATATCTACAAGTTTATACTTCAAATTTAAGACTGAGATATCCAATACTTATAATTACGCTAAAACTTAATAAAAACTATACCTTGGAGCATAATGAAAAACAATAAATGATACTGCAGATATCTTAATAACTTGCAAGATTTTATTAATTCAGGCAGAATTAAAAAATCCCTGCATTTTAGGAAAAAAGTTTACTACAATACTTTTGTAGTTGATGTTTTTAATTATTTTTTGTGTGTTCATCAGAGCAAGACGGATTGTTCATGAACCATGATAGGCAGCAAAATTCAGATAATTTGCAAATATCTTAATTTTCAATGTTATAGGAAATTTGTAATAACCAAAAAGATTTTAAAATTCATTACAATTTCCTCTTTCAGAAAGGTTATTTTCAGTTGATTTTATTTTAGTTGAAAAAGTCATAATATAAAACAGAAAAAAACAGAAAAAGTCGTTAAACCTCTCTGCTTACCTATATATTTAATATCAGAGAGTAATTCATTAGTCTATGATACTGACAGCTGAAAAGTTTTAATAATACATTATTAAAATGCTGAGCAAGATGGATTAAATGGCCAGGTTAAACATGTCAGTTTGCTAACCTTCATGAACTGTACACAGATTTATCACAGTAAAAATAAAATAACATAAGCATATTTACTAAAAATAACTAGAACTCTGAGCCATATTTACTGCAGCACTAACTTCGATTTCATGTTGTAGACTGTTACAGTCATAGATGACTGAGGCTGCAAGTTAAAAGACTGAAACAAAAATTCAGTATTCACTGAGACGAATATCCCATAATTTCTCTTCTCTGAAGTATTTCATAAAGCCCCGTGGTACTACTATATAATATGTAAATCAGATTAATATAGGGCCATGATCCCCAGGACTATCAGTAAAGTAGTTCCCCGCAGTATTAAAGTCCACAAGACCTGATTTTTAATATATTCATGAACAATGAAGGAAATACATGTTGCATGCAAAAATAGCTATACCTTTTGGAAGGACAACCAACCAGATGCTTTCATTTCTAGGTTGGCAACCATGGGGATGCAAGAAAAGTGAGGTGTTAGTCCTGGGACTTTACACCTAGGATTTTCAGTAATGAATGTTGCTGTGTTAGCAGTACATATGAAGTTTTTAAAAAGTTTCTGGTGTCTAGAAGCTGTGGTAACTCCTACGTTAAGGATAAGTTTTGCCTCATACATGCCTGTTTACAGGTAAATACCTATGGGAGGGGTTGTTCATGTAACAATTGTTTAGTTTGACATCACCTCTTAAAAAAGCAGTATTCTATAACTTGTCTTATGGAATAACACTGTTAGAAAAGGTTTTGCTTCTGTCCTATTGGGCTGAAACATTTTACAGTCTACCAGTTTAGCTATGGTTCTCTAGTACCCCACAGACAGGGTATGTCAGGCAGCTCACAAGATTTCCCCACGGATGCAAGATCAGGGAAGCACTTTTGGAAGAAGCCATGGGACAGAAACAACTTATTTCCTTTTTGCAAGTCTATATGATAAGTAGAAGTATGCTCTAGATCGTTTCTGTGCTACATTTTTTTTTTATATATACAACATGGAAATCTGTCTCAGATATTCCTCTGAAGGAACAGCACAACCACACTTTTTGCGAAGAATGGAGGTGTGAGACCTTGCTCAAAAAGATTAGAGCTGTTACTGAAAGCAATTGGTCCGTGTTCTAATGCATGTCAAACCTCAAAGGTGTAGCACACGAGTTAGGTTGTCAGCATGTCCTTGTCTTCCTTTACTTTAATTTTTGTTGCTGTTTGAGCAAAGCAAAATCAGTCAGGGACCAGACTCCTACCCATCCCCTCCCGGATGATCCATGTTTATGTCTCAAACAACGGGCAGAACATTTTCTAAAGAGGCTTCACCAGGTGTGGTTGGGCAGAGCACTCTGACAGAATGTTTCTAAAGAAGAGGTACCACCATGTCTACGAACAGCTCAAGCAGAGCATGTTGGAAGAAGAGCTCTTTTGTGAAGAACATTAGCAAGTCATTAATGTTTTGAGTGATGGCACACCTGTTGAGGTGAGGCATGGGTGCTGAGGGCTGGAGTCATCTTGGTGGCGACCCAGCTGCCCCCCCCCCCCCCCCCGGCCCGAAGGCAACGTGGATGCAGGGCTGTTACACCCCCCAAAGGTCAACCCCGAAGGTGACCTGGATGCTGGGCCCCCAACTCGAAGGGCGGTCCGGGACTGGACCGGACTGAACTGTATAAAAGTTGAGCCCGAACTGTACTCCTCATTGACCCATCACCACCCCACACAAGAAGTTTCTGCCTGAAGTTAAGATTTCTGCCTGAAGAGCAGACACGTGCTGGAACGAGGGATTGGTGATGTTCTCTATGTCTCTGTGTTTGTGTATCTATTTATCTCTTTCTGCTCCCCTCTTTCTTACCTTTCAACTCTTTCCTACTCTGACTTCTGTCTAATTTTTGCCTCAAATAATGATTGAGCGTTATTTGGTGCTTGCTTAATGGATAAGTGATGCTTGGTGGTAATTGATGAATGTGATTTGGTGCTTTCCTTGGAGAAGTTGATTCATGATGTTTTTGCAGTTGCTGAGGTGAATAAAATTGTGTTGTATTGTTCCTTGAGTCACTGTCTGACTCCACCTAGCCAGTTCTCCTTTTCGGGGAATCACAAAAGTCTCTCTTGACCGTCCTCTGCAGTGGGGAGAGACAATCATAAATTAGAGACAGAGCTCTAGGACCAATTTGAGAAATTAGTTACACTAATCTTATATGAGAAAGAACTAAGTTTTACAAAAAAAAATTATAAGCTATTTACCTCAAAGATGCTTGCATGCTTTCAAAATCAAATCAAAACTAAAAGGCCAGAAACACATCAGAAGTCAGCAAACATAATTTCAACAATTTTGTAGGATTTGGTTTAGTGGATACTGCACTAAGCCTTTTATATGCCTCAAATTGAAATTACTGCTTTAACAAAGTCAACATTAGTCCTTATTAGTGAGGACTCACTTCCGTAGTCAATGGTGAGTGTTAGGGTGAATAAAAGTAGAATTAATTTTCATTAATTGAAATACATTTTTAATTATATAAACATAGAATCATAGAATGGCCTGCATTGAAAAGGACCTTAAAGATCATCGAGTTTTATTCCCCCTGTTGTGGGCAGGGTTGCCAACCACTAGAGCAGCCTGCCCAGGACCCCATCCAACCTGGCCCTGAA
>NW_010113553.1:0-8386 GCF_000699245.1 Pterocles gutturalis | reverse complement strand
GAAAAATTTCCTCCTAATATCCAACCTAAATCTCCCCTCTCTTAAATTAAAACCTTTCCCCCTCGTCCTGTCACTGTCAGCCCATGTAAACCATCACATCTTTCTTGTGCTGGGGGCTCCAGGCTTGGACACAATATTCCAGACGGGGTCTCACAAGAGCAGAGTCACCTCCCTCTCCCTGCTGGCCACCCCTTTTTTAATGCAGCCCAGGACATAGTTGGCCTTCTGGGCTGCAAGTGCACACTGCTGGCTCATGTCCAGCTTCTCACCCACCAGTACCCCCAAGTCCTTCTTCTCAGGAGAACTCTCAAGGAGTTCTTCCAGTCTAGATGGGTACCTGGGATTGCCCCAGCCCAAGTGCAACACCTTTCACTTGGCCTTGTTGAACCTCATTAGGTTCTTATGGGCCCACTCCTCCAGCTTGTCAAGGTCCCTCTGGATGGCATCCCTTCCCTCTTTTATGTTGACTGCACCACTCAGACTGGTGTTGTCTGAAAACTTGCTGAGGGTGCACTCAATTCCATCGTCTCTGTCATTAATAAAGATGTTGAAGAGCTCTGGTCCCAAGACAGACCCTTGAGGGTCACCACTTGTGACCGGCCTCCACCCAGACCTAAAGCCATTGACCACAGTACAATATCTTTTATTATAGTATGATATCTTTTTTTTTCAATGCAAGATTAAGAGAGAAAATCCTGCTGACTACAACTTCTGTTCTATCTATGCATACATGTATACGCACAATCACAATTGCAACTTTTTTTGTGGGCAAAAGACTGGAGCAGCTGAATGAATCTGCTGAGTTGTGGAAATTCCATATTGTGTAAATTATGTTTCTTTAATGAATTTAATAGGTAATCAGAGCCTGAGAGTTGGTTGTTTGACTTATATATGTGTTTTAAAGTTTCTGCTATACCTTTTATATATGGAACAAGATGTGCTGATGGTATGAGGTATTGCAATCTAATCAGTTTGACTATTCAGTATGTACAAAATGGGGGAAGAAGTGAGTTCTATGAATCAAAATGAATTAGTTATATACCTTTAGGAGACTTTAACGTTGATGGTAATTTTCTGGTAGAGCCATTGCCACTAGGTCAGACTGCCTGACAATAATGATTTTTCTAGCATGAAGTTTTATGGAAAGATTACTTTTACTTCTGTTATTGAGAACCTGTCTTCATAGGGGATCCTGCAGTATAGGAGAAAGTGCTGAATGCATATATCAGGGGAATGGGAGGAGGTTTCCAGTCTACTACACACCATCTACTCCATATACATGGGGGTCATATGCTTTGGGTGACCCTGTCTCCCACAGGGCCATCTTTGTCATCCCCTCACAAAGCAGAATAACTTTACTGACCTGTCCCTTCAGAGAGGCTCTATGCAGGTATGGTAGTGCTCCTCTTTTAGGATTAGTGCCCATAAATACATGTCAAGTCTGCATTTATTTGTAATTTCATGGTGTAAATGTTTTCAGCTAAGGTGGAGGGAGGAAACATTTTTTTCACATTTCTCCTTCCTATTTTGAGACATTCAGTTGACCTTGAAAAGTCGTAGCTTCTCTTCTGTGTATTGGGGATAACATTGAGTTCCTAGGAAAAGATGATAATGTCAGAAATTACAGCCTCATAAAGCCCTTAATTCTCATCATAAAAATAATATATAAAGTAGAGAACTATGAGGGTGCCTTACATATTGCACTGTCAGGTTTAGGAGCTACAATGAAATTTACAATGCCTTTTTATTTGACGGTGGGAAAGAAAGAAAGAAAGAAAGAAAGAGAAAGGAAGAAAGGAAGAAAGGAAGGAAGAAAGAAAGAAAGAGTAGCTTAAAAATTGCCATGCTACAAGCAAGTGAGCTTTACCAAGGGTGGAGGAAGGGAAGCTGGGAGCACAAAATGCTGGACTTTGGGGCTTTTACTACATATTTAAAACAATGCTGCTAAGAATCCCAGATGTTCACTCCAGGTGAAGTTTTTAAACACATGATGGACTAAAATTTTAAAATTCTGCTCATTATGAGCTGAATACTTTTCTCAGAGTATTTGAGAATACAGATAACACAAATAATTTTAGGAGCTCCTGAAAGCACAATCAGAGAGCACAGAAAGAGTTAATTTGGGCTGGAGGCAACAGATGAAATCCCAAGTGCCTTGTGGACAAGTAAAGTTTTCCCACTGGTACTAGGGAAGGCAAGATTTCACCCAGTTTCCCAAGGAAAATCTAAGCACCTGTCTTCTGAGCAGCAGTAATCATCTTCATTGTTCCAACTTTCCATTCTGACTATGACCGGTTTTCATGGCTAAAAGTCTAACATACCTCTCTTTGCCCAACTCACAGAATATATTAGTTCATTGCAACTCACAACTGTAGGACTTGGCTTTCTTGCTTGAACCAGGTAAGGTCATATTTTTGCTTCCAAACAATGGCTGAAATCATGGTTGCTGTAAAATCACAAGCATGTAATATATGACATAGCAAGCAGGTCTAAAATTCACTATTTTTCAACTTGGGGAATAGAATAGAACAGATGGTAACTTCATTATTTTCTTAAAAGCCTTACTGAAGATGTTTTGTGTGCAAGATGTTGAATACAAGCATATGATCGGGAGTAGGTAGAATATGGAAAGATACAAAGAATAAACATAAGTACAAACATTCAAGGTCAAAAATAAGAGGTAAGGATGCACACAAAGGTGATTTAAGAGTAAATGAGAACAAATTTTCTTTCCCTCAGAGTCACTTATCTTCAGCTGAATATTTTGGACAAGCTAACTCTTGTCACAATTTGCACAGCATGCTGGCCACCAGGAACTGCTGAAGAGGTAATCATCTTGCAGAAACACTTTTTATTCTGACCTGGCTAGTGGTAGAATTTTATTATGTGACTTTGTTATTGAATGAATAGATATAAATAAATAATCAATTAGTATATATAAATAAATGTAGAATAGAGTCCATGTATTATATTTAGGATGGAAACACTGAAATGCCATAGTACATGAGAGGTTTTGAAAGCTGCCATTTATATTTATTTACTTACAAAACTCTGGCTTATAAAATAGCTCTGTTTTTTCCTCCCAGATTCACAGTGTTCTGGTAAATATTTTCATACATGGTTAATCTTTCATACGTCATTATGTGGGCACAAAGTAAGTCTATCAAAAATTTAAAACAACCAGTTGTTGTTCTGGAAGGCAGCAGATGCTGAATATTTCACAGATGCCTTCCTCCCATTTGTTTCATTTTGCCACTTATGTGGAGATAACTGAAACACATTTTCCAAGTCTCTGCAGTGCACTTGATCAGCACTCTGGTGGCAGATGAGCTTCAGTGTAATGGTGTCCAACAGGTGTGAAAGGGCAAAATGGGGCTTTTGCTGAAGTGTTTTATAGATGTCTGCTGATTGCATTCTGCTGCTCCCAACACTCACATGGGAATCTCACACACTTGTCATCTCTGCAACACGTGGTAACAGCTGGGAGATCCATTGTCTGAAGAAAACTGCCCTCTTCCTTCTTCAGAGTTTGAGAAGTAGTTCACTCATGGTCAGATGGATTTTTTTTTTTTTTTCACCTTTTTCTAAGGGCTAGAATTTTAATATTTTTTTCCTCATTTTACCTTTAGTATGTTTAAAATGGCTTATAGAAGGGACTTAATAATGAACCTCTGCTTTTCCCTGTTAATTAGTGACATGCTACTTGGTTAAAGTTCTTAAGATTTTAGAGTAATTGAAATGTTGGGTTGAATCTTAGGAAGTATTAACTACTGATATTTTTAGAAGGTAAATTAAAGCTTTTGTACTTTTAAGTAGACTAGCCTTCTAAATATCCTTCAAGATTTGTATGCAGTGTAATTTTTAAATAGTGTTCTCAGCAATGTCAGCCTCTTGGATCTTCTTCACAATGTAATTTTGAATGCAATGTGTAAAAAACCCCCAAACCCAGCCATAATTTTAAGTGACAATATTCTGACATATAGTTATGTTTTACTTAAACAGCTGCACAATACTACTGAGTAAATATGATGAATCATACAGCATCTTAGGCAACCACATTTTATGCCAGATGTTGTCCCTAGACAGATATTCAAGTCTGATAACTTCTTTTGGTCATGCCTAGTACTAAAATTAACATCTGACAACCCAAAACGTATATTAAGTTACAAGCCTCTCTCTTTCTCTCATCCCCACCAACAAACCATAGCAGAGAATCTCAAAGAAAAGCATCCCTAAATATTATTAACAATTCAACTGTACCTAATAAGCACACTGAAATGTTGAGATATCAGCATATAGAAGAACTATAGTTACTGTTTCTTCAAAATTAATAAAACTAAAAAGGATTGGGAGAAAACTGTACGCAAACTTAGAAGGTCTTTCCAACTAAAACAGGAGGGACTTCAGGGAACAACAGCTGTTCTAAAATAGATATTTCAAAGAGGTAGCTACTTGATTTTCCGAAATTTAAAAGGCCACCCTACAAACAGCATGCTTAGAAAATAAGTATTTTTCTATCATAGTAAATTCCTGTGAAAAGGTCAGAAAGCTAGGGATTGTGAAATGTAAAGACAAGATTTTTATACTGCTGTTATGTCAGATGCTACATTAGCATGCTTTGTCAGTTAAAGAGATTAAAAAGTAATCACACTTTAACTTAGAGTTCATTCATGGGAAAAGGAATAGAAAGACAGTTTGGCATTGAATGAATACTTATGATTCTTAAGTCCTGATGAATTATTTTGTTAATATCTGTGTTGAATGGTAAAGTTATTCTGCAAGATGAAAAAAAAAAAAAAAAAAAAGAGCTGTCACCATATTTTGATAAGAAACATGCTTTTTTGTCTTGTTGCAAATATCTAGTCTGAATATCAGAAGTACTAACAAACTCCCTTTAACTTCTCTGAAATTATGAGATTCCCACACTTTGGTGTATAGCTGTGATATACCAACACTGAAATGTACCAGTTGGGGGCAAAGAGGGTGTAACCACCCCAGGATGAAGACCCTCCTACAGCATCTGAGCTCTGTCCCATTCACACAGTGCAATTTCTTCCCAGTTATGCTTACAATGAACACAGGTTTTACTGAAAAACCACAAAGCATTTCTAATCTCTTTACTTTGCTATAAAACAAGGCTTATTTCTCTTCTCATTTGGCCACCTATGTGAATTTCACATTGTAAGGATTATTATGAGAAAATATCCCTGTTAGTGCTGCCCCTTTGAACTCCTCTTTAGAGCTTAATTCAAACTAAGAGAGTAGCAAAAATGTTTCCTGTCATCTCAGATGACAATATCCTGCCACACTGGGAAGCTTGATCTAAAATGGGACTTACTAGCTTACTAAAAAGAGAGTATAGGCAGTGAATTACTCCAGAGTTTCTAGTCAACAACCTTTTATACTGTGTTCTGTCCCAGGATAGATGGTTCAGTCTCAAGTACTATATTTGTCAACAGTAAACTAAACTTGCTGCCCAAATCCCACACTGACACTGTTAAACTGCTTGTATATTGTTATAGCTGTCATTTAAGGCAGCTAAAGCACAGAAATTCAAAGCAGGGCTGTCAGTATATTTTTAACTCATCCCCTTGTGTTTTCATTCTTCATGAACTCAGAAAACTGGCAATACTGCAAGAATTACTGGGCCTGCAACAATACCTAGGCACAGGAGAATCCATTAAGAGGAGCATCAGTGATGCAGCATTAACTCTGGATTTCTTTTATTTGTGCTTAATTTAAAACATTTCTTGCAGTCTTTTATTTCAATGAGATTACTTTAGAAGTGCAAATCCCGTGGCCAAGGATTGGAGATTGTAAAGAAAGTTTTCTATTTCTATGATGTGATACTTCAGGTGACCCCATTAGACTCAAACCAGCAGGAAATTAGCTCAGTATTGCTACATGTACTGATTTTGTGCTTTTCTCTCATTTCTTCAGTGTATTCTTATAGAGTATTTACAGAAAAAAAAAAAAAGCAGAAAGATAATATCTGCTCAAATGACCTTAAAAATTTGCTCCCCAAATGTTTTTCTCCCCTTACTTTTTAAATGAATAAGATAGTATTTAGAGGTAGCTTTTGCACTCTTCAGTAATAAGGAGATGAGTGCTGTTCCACTGTGTTAAATAAGGTCTGACTTAAACCAGATCAAATTGAGCTCTTTGATTCACTCTCAAAATTACAGTCCTAAAAACACTGACCCTTTCAAGTACATTACTAAATCTGCCACCTCTTGAAATCAGATATTGAGGCCAACCAGCCCAATTTTTCTTCTTGTTGTTACCAGAAATAGTGAAACAGACAGATGTAAAGTAAGATCAAAGTATTTGGCCTCTGATAAAAAATAATGTATTATCACACTGTTGGTGCCTACATTTGGCAGTGCTCAAATTTCTGTTCCTCTTTTGAAATACTATTCTCGATGAATTCCTTCATCAGTCAAGCCCTCTACTTCATCTCTTAACAGATATTTTCCCTCTGCCTCAGGTTATTTTTATTTTAAAAATATTTGTACATGGATGTGCTTTTAGAGCCAAGAGTTACTACACCAATGAGTTCTTACCAGATATACTTATGTCAGCACTTTAGTCATTATTGGGGCAAAAAAAACCCAAAACCTATTGGAACAAAATCCAAGTGTTTTATCTTACCACATACTGACGCCCGTCATATATCAGTTTCTGTGGTGTGAATTGTTAGAGCTGGAGAGAACCTTGATCTTTTTTTTGTGTGTTAAAATCTCATATGCCATGCCTTTATCATTTCCATGAGGTGCTCATTACACTGTCAGCAAAGCAACTCTTAGTAATGGCTACATTTCCACCTCTTTTTATCAAAAATATTTATGTTCTATAGATGACTTTTTTTTTTTTTGTAAACTTGTACCTGACTTTTGAAAATACCTATTTATAGATGTTGAGATAAATCCAGATTTTACTGATATGTTGCTGTGGTTTTGAACCCCTGGCTCGCAGCCAAACCCCACACCACCACTCACTCGCCCTCCCGACTTCCCCCTCCTGGGGATGGAGGAGAGAATTAAAGGGATACAGGGAAAAGAAACTCATGGTTTGAGACAGGAACAATTTAATAACTGCAATAATATCGAAAATAGTAATGACTATAATAATAATGATAATAATATATATAAGTATGCAAATATACAAATGAGTGATATGCAGTGAGACTGCTTACCACCCAATGACCAAGGCTTAGCAAGTTCCCGTCTAACGATCCCAGAGCAGGGAGAATCCTGAAACTGCAATCCCAGAAAAAAGTTAAGAGCCCAAGTGTCCAAGACACTAAGATGACCCTTAAAGAGGGGCAACCCAGATGGAGACAACCCGGAGCAAGAGACAACTTCTGGACAGAGCCTCATCTACATACTGGGCATGTCGTGCGTGATATGGAGTAGACCATTGGCCAATTAGGGCCTCAAACTCCCTCCTAGCTTCCCCTGCACTTGCAGACACTAGCATAGCAGAGATGCTGAAAACTCCTTGACTGTCCAGGCAGCAACTACAACCATCAGTATGTTATCAGCATTCTCCTCAGCACAATCCAGAACACAGCCTCACACTGGCTACTATGAAGAAAGTTAACTCTGTCCCAGCCAAAACCAGGACATACATCTTTCTCATAATTTTTCTGAAGTACCCCACATTACATAATAATAAAAATATCCATAAAGAATAAAATGCCCAAATGTATAATGTCAAACTGATCTATGTGAGATGCAAAAAAAATATCTATACCTTTCTATTCTAAAATAATGAAATTAAATTTCCAATAATTAGAACATGAATATTAGGAAATATGCCAGTGCTGACTCTGATTTGTCACTGTGTACATGTTACTCTAATTATAGCAAGACTGTAATTGATAAAAATATAAGTATCAGTCAGTCTTCTATGTGCTGGTACCCCATGTCAGCAAACATGGAGAAAGCAATTATAGACCAGATGGCCTAACTAAGAATGTGTTGTTTACATACAGTTGTGTGGTTTCATTGTGTGTTGTGAGTGTAAAAACTTGATTCACATGCTAACAGGCAACAGTTATCCATTTTTGTCTAATTTTTCAGCAGTTTGCAGTGATGGTACTAGTTTCAGGATTGATACCATTATTAACATGATCAATTCCCCCATTTGTATGAATACAAATCAGTTTTATTTGGCAAGCTTTTCTCTAGACTTGAAAAAATAGCCATTTTAATCAAAACAAATAACTGTTCTTGGCTTATACTGCATGCTCAGTGTCCCTGCCCATGGCAGGGGGGTTGGAACTTGGTGATCTTTAAGGTCCCTTCCCACCCAAACCATTCTATGAGTCTATGAGTCTGTGAGTCCTGTTTCAGTTCTTCACAGAATCACAGAATGTTAGAGA
>NW_010113552.1:0-21354 GCF_000699245.1 Pterocles gutturalis | reverse complement strand
ATATATATAACTGAGAACAGTTAGTGTAATCCCCAGAGTGTCCAGTTACTTGTAAATTGTCTTTCCCAGTAAAATTTTGGAGTTCACAGTTAGAAATTCTCTACTTTTACAGAACACATGTCTATATTTTATTTTCCATACTGTTAATTTTATGCTTAGATGCTGTAGTCCATTTTCTTTAACAAGCTCTGCCTCTGTCATTAACTGTTAATTCTAAACCCATGAGGAACTTTCTCTTGTGTGTTTACTGGAGACTTCAGCTTTAAGTCATGCCATGATATAGCCCCACAGTGCTAATTTTGGACTGGTATATCAGCACCTGCTTTTGATGTACCAGAATGCAATTTTGAGCACTGGAATAGTTTTGGGTATGCTGGAATTCATTCTCAAGTATTAATTCCGATTTGGGGTTCATCAACCTGATTTTGGCCACATATTTAGTGTGTTAATACATTCTTCTGCCCAAGCTAATTAGTTTCATTTTTTCTGTGGTTAAATCACTAAACTGAGAAACAGGGAATCCAGATTAAGGTCCAGACTGTGACAGATGGCTTTTGAAAAAAATGAACTGAATGGTGAAAAGGCAAAAGCTTATTGAAGAATCATTGTTAAACTGAACCCAGGAGTAATCATTAGCAGTGTGTCGTTTTTGCTGAACCTGCTTGAACCACTGATTCCGAAGTACAAATCAGGTATAACAAAGAAAGTTCAGTGGCAACAGAGGTAGAAAAAATGAGCAAAGTCATCAACTTAAAGATTTTCATTCGATGTAAAGAGCAATAAGGTCCACTAACAGCTTCCTGTTATATATGAGTATGAACAATTCCTCCTAGCCTCTTTGCTGAGGTGGGTGCAATGTTTTTGGCTTGGTGAGTAGAAAATCATTTGTTGCCATCATTAATACAGCTGTGATATCTTGATGGGGTTGATGGGTAGAAATTATGTCAAGGCTGGGAACATCTCAACCTTTTTACATAGATGCATAAAAATTGATGGCATTTTCTATGTGGTACCATCTGCTTTTTATAGGTTTTTTCTTCTCAGGATGTTTTTGTTTTAATTTATTGTCCCTAGGGAATTCATTTCTTTAATGCTGAGCTTGTTAATAGGAAGAAAACAGATATTCCTGTATATATAATACAGATAAATTACACAGTCAACTGTATAATGTTACTGTTCGAGTAGATTTTGTTTCTGTTAAGAAGGGTAAAAAAATAAGTTTGTTTGGTTTTTTTTTTAAAAAAAGGCTGAAATGGCCTGCTTTTCAGAACACCCCAAATCCCACTGTCTACTGAAGAAATTTTGGGCAGCTCCTAGAATCAGCTCCCTCATTGTTCCTTTATGGGGAGATTATTGACCTTATTGACATCATTCACCTTCTCTTTCAGTGCAAAGTACACAGCCCACCTCACAATCAATTTCTCTTTCATATTTCTGCCCACAGCAGCAGGCATTATTGCCTGATGGGAACATTGTAATCAAACTACACCAATGTCCTCCAAACCTTGAACCCGTGCCCAGGCTGTGAGTCTGGTGCCTCTGCTAATTAACAATTCTAAATTTATCTGTCAACATTAATTAGGAAATCCATTGTCTCCAAATATGTGACCTGATAAAAGGAGACAGGAAAAGCATCTAGGACCAGGAAGGCATGAAGCACCAGCTTTGGGTTTTTCATGCACTTTCAGGTTCATATCAGTGGAAGTTAAGGATGCCCAGTCCCTGGTGGGATAGAGTGCAACAATGCCTTCACACTTCTACAGTGCTTAAATCCTGATTTCTGCCAAGTCCCTTTCTATCGTCTCATCCTGTAAGCAAACAGGAAGGGTAACAGAGAGAAAGAATGTGTACAGTCATCTGTATTTTTCTACTAACTGACCAGAGAAGCTGGCTGCACAAAGTGTGTGCTCACACTGGGACCCAAGAGAACCACTACGCTCATTAAATCTAAACTAACTTGGGCACCACAGCATGGTCTGCAAAGGGGCCACAGGAGGATGCAAACAATGTCTAGGATCCTAGAGTCTGCCTTGAGCTCTCTCCTGCCCCAGCTGCACCACCATCAGTTCATGAACAATCTAGCTCAGACTGTGCTGTCAGATGCTGCTCTCTGTTTTCCTTTAGGACAATGTACTTTTACCACATTCATTCAAAAAAGGTGGTAACATGATATACCAAACTTGAAAGCAGAATTTTTAATAGGAAACTATTGTTGTTCAGGATATTTAAAACATAACATGGGAAGATTTTGTACGTGGTTACTGTTGGTGAGATACAGCTAAATGGTTACTCTGGAACATAGCAATTATGCAGAAGTTTACAAGAGATACAAGGTAATTCTGCAGTGTCTCGAAATTAAAACCTGACTGATTGTGAAGATCTCCCTCACAGTAAAACCTTTTCCAACTGATTAAATGGCCCTTTATCTATCTAAATGTGTGCTTTCTAGGTAGAATCATTAAATTTTTTCCATATAGCAAGAATAAAAAAAACCTTGCCAAATTCTGTTTCTCAGCTGTATAAAATGACTTTGCCATGGAGCTTTGTTGTAATTAGGCTCATGCTACTAGGTGTTACATAATCTTAACTAAATTATTTGTGGCAATCAAAGCAATAGAAGACAGTGAGGACGTTAAAGAGTCTAAAAATTGTGAAAAGATAATTGAAATAATATGGTCTAAAAATCGTGAAAATATAATTGAAATAATATGAAATTAAATTTAATGTAAACAATCATAAAATAATATATATACAGATAAATTAACTATATGTGATACATCAGTAAATATCAGGATAATACATGATCTCTCCCCTTCTAAGAGGAAGCTCTAAGTGACTGCTCATTGTGAATGATCTTTAACACACATATAAGACAGATATAGATGTAAAGAACTCACAGCCTAAGCAGCTATTATGCTCACAAGCAAGCTTTTTTGAGGCAACCTCTCTTTGAACACCATCCTCTCCTTATTCACTTGCTGAGGCTCCTTCCATTCTTTTCTGTTGCATCCTACTCATCAAGGATTTTCAGCAGCAGAAGCTAGTAAAGCTTTGGCATGTTTTTCTCTGTCATAAGATGCTCCTCTTTTTCTGCTCTTATTACAGAGGAGCTTGCAAACACTTGAGACAAAGGGGCACAGTAGAAAGTCATTCATATATTTACTGGTTCAGTGTGCAAGGTCAGCTGCCTGGTATGATCTTCTTCAAATTACCTTGCATTTACCATGTGGGGAGAGTTCTGGTAGTCAGTAGTTTTCATAAGCTACTTCATAGTAATTGCCCATATATATGCTCTTACCTGGGGTAACTACAAGGTCATTCAAACTGACCCATATACTCATATCTACTTATGTATAAAACACAGAAGTTTTAGTATATTTTGCTAACAGATACAACTTAGGTTCAGGCTGTGTTGGAGTCCAATAAATGCAATGTATTTTTTCATGGATATGCATTTCTTCTCATCAAGTCATTCACAGAACGGATTCTTACAGAAACCATTCTTTCCAGTGTATTTACAAAGACTCTTCTGTATTCCTCATCTCTTTATGAAGTGTGCAACTATTCTCTCTTATTTCTTGAAAATGAAAGGAAAGGGAAAGGGAAAGGGAAAGGGAAAGGGAAAGGGAAAGGGAAAGGGAAGGGAAGGGAAGGGAAGGGAAGGGAAGGGAAGGGAAGGGAAGGGAAGGGAAGGGAAGGGAAGGGAAGGGAAGGGAAGGGAAGGGAAGGGAAGGGAAGGGAAGGGAAGGGAAGGGAAGGGAAGGGAAGGGAAGGGAAGGGAAGGGAAGGGAAGGGAAGGGAAGGGAAGGGAAGGGAAGGAAAAAGAAAGGCAAGGTAAGGCAAAAAGAAGATAATAGCTTTGTCTTAAATCTGTTTTTCTTATGCTTTTACAGGAAATTTCCTTCCTTTTTCATCACCAAAGTCCCTTCTCTCAAGTCCACCAGAAAGGCTGTTGTAATTCCCTGAGTTCACAGGAGAAAAGAACAATTAAACTGTAATTGTTTGCTCACCCTGTTGCTGAGAGTGATTCTGTTATGTGGGGCAATGGCTACTAGGACAATAATTTCCTTGTCTTCTGGTAGTCTCTAAGAGTTTTGCCTGGCTGGAAATAAGAGTGAAAGGAAAAAATAATAACACAGTAACCAATGTCACAGCTTAACAACTTCCCCCTCATCTAGAATTTACAAAAGCAGTTCTGTGCTTCATCATCATTACTTTAACCTACTTATAACACACTTCATATATGTTGACTTTTAGTGCAAATGATATTATTTTATGATCTGCTCATCAAGCCTGCATTGAGGTTTAACAGCTGAGCAGTCAAAAATGTCTAAAATGTATATTGTGTACAAACAACAAGGACAAGACAAAGGAAACTACCGAAACTGCTGGCACATAGGTATTACTCACAGTAAAAAGAACTTGGAACATAGGGGGAAAACAACCAAGCTATATGCATTTGTTGTGAATTTTTGCTTTCACACAAGGATAGGAACTGAATTTCATTGTTTCATTGAAAAGCACCTTAATAGCCAAAATGATATTTAACTTCCAGAATGAGTCTTGAATATAATACACATTTTATTTTTAGTCTCTGCAGACCAACATCAATCATTCTGTCCATGTTTGAAAGGAGATGAAAGAGCAAACAATAGACCAGAAGGATATTGATGCTAAAACATTTCAAATGTTTGTGAATATACAAGTCTTTAAATATTGGTGGTTGTTGGCAATAAAAAAATTTCCTATCAATTTGACTCCAGGGAGCAGGGAAATTAAACCAGATTTCACAAGCCTTCAAACATTAATTGAATAATGAGATCAATTAACAGTTCTGCTAAATTATTAAGTGAGCCTCATACATACAACCACACTATTTCATACCTTCATCTTTGTAGACAATGAAGCTTTCCAGGGTAAACAAGCCCACAGTACTAGCAGAGGCAGAAGTGATCATTCTTATTGTGTAAGAAACCACAGAAATTGGATGTCAAGGGTAGGAAATTCATGAAACTCAAATTATTTTATTCCAGTAAAAGTTCATGGTTTCCCTTACAAGTCCTAAAGTTACTAAAAGAACAGAGTGGAAGCTTTGATATGCTCTCTGTGTTACTGGTTGTATTAGTCCAAATAATAACAGCTTTACTCATTCAAAGTTCCTGTTAGCAAGACTGAAGCTTTTGCCTGGGTAGGTTTTATGGATATGGATTTTGAATTTGGATTTGTATCACCTTTGTGGTGCACCATCACTAAGGAAAAACATCTGCTGCCCTGAGATACTTATGTATTTCAAAGGATGTCAGTTCACCCTCCAGTTACTTGAGTGCATTTTACTGGGAGATCGGTGGGAGGTACAGGGCTGCCAGCTCTGTAGAGCTCTCACTTTGGCCAGAGGCTTTCAGGTCTCTCCACAAGTAAAATGGTCCAGTATGTATTGCCTGCCTGTCTTTTTCCTCTTCCTGTGAAGGGCAATCAGGAAGAATTTTTTCATACAAAAGGACCTCTTTCCTCACTGCCTGGCACAGACCAAGATTTCCCTGCAGCCTTTCCTTTTCCCAAGGCAGTGAGTTCGTCTGCCCTGCACTTGGAGTTGCAGCTTATTTTTTTGCTGGTAAATGGGGAAGGGAGAAAACGAGAAGAGAACATTTTGCTTACATGGACTAAGGAAGCCAGTTGGCAACACACAGAGGGAGAGAAAAGGAGCTGAAGTCTATGTTTAAAGGGCAGAAGAAAGCTAAGGCAGATGGGAATAGCACCGGCAAAATCTATGTGATGGTTTCAGATCACGGTGTCCTAATTCACACTGAAATATGGTGTGAGATTTCAAACAGTGAAGGAGGCTTCAGGGAGTACAGGGTAGAGAGCATGTTGTATATGGACAAGAGGTCTTTGAGGCAATTTGGAGTTAAATTACAAGAAAGAGTTTCTAGGCATATGCAGAAGCTTTATCCTGGTCAGCAAATACTCCATGAAGGTCTTGTTCAGGCTGGAGTTTGTCCCCGGCTGCAGCTTGTATCCAATACAAATTCTGCTGTGCAAATAGTGGTCTCTGCAGTTTGTGCTCTGGGTTGCTCTGGGTGACTGTGAAATCAGAGCCAGTATCAAATCTAGGAAAGGATCAGTTTTGTGCAAATTAGAAAGTATATTCTTTTGACCAAAGATGTTGCTAGATGGGCAATTGTAACCAAGTGCTGAGAGCAGAATTAGCCCCCAGGAACAGAATTAATCAAATGCCTCTGCAAATAAATTTGCTGAGCTTCTACAACTGTAAGCAATATAGCAAGAGGTCTTTGAATTTACATTAAAACTGCACTAATTCTTTAAACTAGTCAAATTTAATTGCATATTGTACTTTATCATGCAAATAACTGTGTTTTCTTAATACGTACTGGGGAAGAGAGAGAGAAAATTACTTCAGAACTTCCAATTAAGCATAACAGATGAGAATCAATGACATCTTGGAAACAATTTCAGTGCAGATAAGACTGGGAGCTTAATGACTTCACTAACTCTTAACTTTCCAAAATAAGCCACTAGAAGTGCAAGCCACACTACACATCCCAGGAATCTGTAAGAAATCTATTGAAAGGAAAATATTCTCACTGAAGTTCTTGTTATTGATTTCCATGTTTCAGTAAGTGCATTAAAATTCTGCTGGCAGTGAGCTCTTCACTATTGCAGTAATGGGTACTCTATAAATGTGATAGAAAAACACAAATTTGGAGTCACCCCACATCTGCACTTGTGTAACACAATGAACCTGGCCCTACACCTCCTCTGCACTGGGTGAAATCCAGTAGCAGTGGAATAGCTAAGAGCTAGTAGTAGCAGCTCAATACATGTGTTCAGTCTACCCATGTATCTTCATGCAGCTCTGCTTTTTAATTTTTGTCTCCCACATGTGCTGGACAGAAAGAATTTGTCATTGATGTATTCATTGGAGAGGAAAAATACTGGAATTATGACCTCTTTTGATTCAATTCACTAACAATATTGATTTTCTAATGGAATCTGAAGTGAGTTTCAGTTGATTGACATCAAGGGGGAACAAAAGTTGTCACAGTGCTGAAGAAGGAAACAAAGAAAATTGTAATCTTGTTCTGAAAGGGGTAGTGATACATTGTAGCAGAGGTAAGAGCTCCGGTGTATACATTCCAAAAGTGTTATTTATTCAGATTTCTGAAGAAATCACCTTTTTTTTTTTTTTTTCTAAATTTACGGAACATCCTTTCTCACTTGGTGGTTCTTACCTTGAGAGGGGCAGCACAGCTCCAATTATCTAGAAGGTGCTCTGCTGCCAGCAGCAGAATGAATTTCGCTCCACTTCCCTGGCTGGAAATATGAGTATTTGCCTTTTTAGTAGACAATACATACATTACTTTATGTGACAATTATCACAATAAGCGAAATTTACTATTTTTATATAAATATCGCTGGAGAGGACTTGTGGAAAGGGGTGGATATTTTATGACATTTTAATAGCCCTAATGTGAAAATATCATCCCGCAATCTGTTTTTTTATTCTTTCTGTTAATTGTAGACCTTAAAACTAGATTAAGTAGAAATATTCCCCCTTTTTTCACAGCAATTCACAAAAAAAGTTTTCTTTGTTCTTTCTGCTTCCATTTCTTCAAAACATTTTCTGAATTCAAAAGGTATTGTGTTTACAAAACCATTTTCAGTAAAAAAAAAAAATTCAAGAAACACAAGAAGCTGTAGGTCAAATAAAAATTATCTTCAAAGTCAAAAGAAAATATTTTCTCCTCCAAACTTTTAAGAATCTACTCAAAACCAATAAATATAGGACCACCACACAAATGTCTGTCAGAAAGCAACTTTGATGAGAAAGCAACTGGTCTAAAGAAGTGTTTACAGTGAAAATGTTTTCAGTGACAATGTTGTATTAACACTGGTCAGTGCAGTACTACCGAGGGAGCTACAGGCCTGTTACTGTGCACAGCAGAAAGACAAGTTATACACACTAATGACCTGCACACTGAGCAGAAAAACACATTAAGTGCTGGCTTTAGCTTCTGAATAACACCTTTCAGGACTTTCATTTTGGGCAACAGCAAACTATTTGAATTAAAATACACACGGCAAATGTCGTCCACTGTCTGTTCCCTGAAGGTCTCTTCCCTGCTCCCAAGAAGCCTCCAGAGCTAAGGGACTCTTCCACCTGGTTCAGTACTGGAAAGGGCTCTGGGGAGTTGGATGACTGCTGCATGCAAATTTGTGCAGTGCAGATATAGCTGTAATTACAAGCATCATTCATTAATGAGTTTCAGTGTTTTGATTTAAAGAATTTGTGCTGAAAAGGGACATGATGAAATTATGGTATGACAAAAAAGAAGACAAACAGAAACTGTGAAGAGTAGGATTTATCTTTCCTAACTTCCACCATTTAAAGTTACTCTAAGCTATTTGTTCAATACTTACATCTTAGCCTAAGCTATTTCTCGAGCCTCCCTCTACAGTCAATGCAGAGATGGAGACGTCTCCAGAGGATATTCATCCTATCTCTCTTCCTATCAAGTGTCTCGGGATGGATGACTCACATGCCGGATGTGTCTTTCTCTCTCTGCTATGTGAAGGAGGAGTCTTGACAACAAGCTTCAGCTGGGGATGGAATGCCTTACAGCTAACATTAGGTGAAGTAAACCCCTTGTTAGGTTCATCACAATAATTATTACTAAAACACCATACTCTGCTCTGGCTTACATCTAAATTATTATCAGAAGTAGAGATAGATCCTTGAGGAAAATGCAACAGAATCCTCAGACTAAGCAAATCATACTTTTTTCTAGGCTTATCGTTTACTTACGGATTTATGAATCTACAGATCTGTTTGTCTATTTTCTCTATTCCGTGTAACCAAAAAGCACTCAAGCAGCAGTGTACTACCTTCATGTACCTCAGTATTTTTGCACACTAAAACAACATAGTTGGATCATCAGAATCTGTGTTTCTGGCTACTCACCTAGCAATTTTTTGAAATGCCTTGAAAACAGTACAGCAATTTTTAAAGGGCTCTGAGATGAAACAGGCTTGGCTGCACCTGATTGCCTCAGGGAATAGTTCAAAAATACCTTTTATTTAGTGACAAAACTATTCTAAGGCATTCTCACCCACACCTGGCCTGGTTAACCATTCCTGTTCTCATGCAGATTTTGCTAACTCCTTTAGATGATGATGCCATTGTCTGTGCTGCATCGGTGAGAAAATGGAGTTTTTTCTATATTTCAGTGATCATGGACACAGTGCTACACTCAGGTGGTTGCACTGGCATAATTGAGGGAGCGTCATGGCTTGGGAACAGTGTCCAGAAATCAGGGAGCAAAAGGAGAACATGTTTTCATTGCCTTTGCTACTGGTGTTAATGTTATTAATGTTATAATATATATTGAGATGCACATATGATCCTTATGACCAGTTCCTCGACAATAGGCCTTTCTCAGTGGGAAGGGTCTTTCTATTTAAGGTACCATCAGTCAGCTCTGATTATACTTACCCTGTGGTTCTTAGGGATAGTATGTCTGGTTTTAGGGTACCTGCACACACAGCCTATGCACAGTCCCCTGAGTGAGAGTGATGAAAGCATCTCCCCACTAAAATGAGTTAAAAGATTTTTGAAAGATAGCTTAACCCAGGGATTTGTGGTGGGCAAGTGTCTTTTATCCAAACATATCTCATTTTATGCCATATCAGGCATCATCCATGTTCATGCAACCAGCTGACATAAACACCATGATGCCTTACAGTTAATTTGACAGAAATGTAATCAGAGACTTGCACTTGATCTGAACCTGGTCTGTCTTGCCAGGAGACCTGAGAGTGTTAGAAAACCAAGGCCTTCATCACTGCCATTTGACCTCAATGCGCTCTCAGAAGAATGAAAAATGAACTCCCAATTGACTCTACACAGAGGAAAATTAGCCGCCGCATCCTGACCTGGCCAGGTGGGCCAGCTGCATCCAAACTCACTTTGCTAGAAACCTCTGTGTTAGCTAGCAGTAGGCTCATTAACTTGCCTGAATGATCAACTGCATAACAGCCATAGTAGAAACAAAAATGAGCCTGACTTTTATATAGTGAAAGATCTCTACAAGGTTACAAGTTGATGTTTTTTAATGGCTATAAACCTCTGTTATTTAACCTTTGAGATTTTCAGTGATGCTCTTTCTCTTGCTGCAAACCCTTAAGCTAGTTCTCCCCAGCAAGCAACAGGGACCATTTGGGAAGCTGAGGTATTTCTTAAAGGGAAGAAATATGGAGAAGGAGAGAACTTCCATCATAACACCCATCTGTGCTTCTTTAGTGCCTGGTATCCAAAATTCCCATTACACTGGCAAGGCTCTGCAGTGCACAATATATTCTGGCTACTTTCCCTTTTGTCCTTGACATGCCTCTTATATGTTGTGGGCCAGCGGGACTGATGAAGAGATAGTAACATCAGTTTTATGCCAGCTGCAGATTTCTCCATTCTAGGGCAATCCTCTGCTGCACATTAAAAGCTGCTTCAAGGTCCCTTTATGTTCCTCAGGGGGGTGGACCTTGGCACAGGCTTAAATCTGGCCCTCAGATAGATTTGCATGATTTAAGTTCTGTGATTTGTATCGGCTTTAACAGATGTTGTTTGGCTACAATACTGTGTGCAGTTTGAAATTTCAGTCTGAATTTTGCCTTCATTTCCCTGTTCGGTAGTGACTGTGTCCAAAGTCTAATTTAACAAATCTTACTTTACTCTCTTTCTCTGACACTTGTTTAACTCCAATGGTTTAACACTGAAACCTAGACCACAGGGATCTAACTAAGGAAGGAAAGACTGTGGTACCTTATATATTAAGTGATTATACAACAATCTCTGAAACATTTTAGGTGTTGTTGCTGCAAGTGGTAAAGATGACTAACATTATCAGGCAGTACTTAGGGGATCTGTTATTTTAATTAGAAATAGTCTGACACTTGAATTTATTAAAAAACATTCCATAAATATCTTTATTTGCAGTAACTGATTATTCTCTCCTATCTCACTCATCCGATGTGCAGCCTGCATTACACCATAGGAAAATATAAAAGGCTTTTTTATCTGTCAGTGAAAGGAATGTGTATCCTTGCAGCACAGTGCAATGAAAGAGTGAATATAATTTTAAAGTGGTAAAGGAAATTCTAGTATTTGCATATGTTTTCCGTTATGCTGAAATTTCTCTTTTTGGTTTTAACAATGACTGCAGTATATTGCATCAAAAATGTACTTGCTGGACACATTTCATAGATTAAGAACTTTCCAGCTGAAGAAGCTAATCCTGAAAAATCCTTTTTACACAGCACTTCTCTTAATGTGAGGCACTAAACTACTTAGTAGAATGAGACATTTCTGGAAGAAGTCCTAAGAAACAGAGTGAACAAAATAGTGAGGTAGAGATTATGAGGGCCTTGAATATTCTCAAAAGAGCTAGAATGTAAGAACAGACCTTGATCTTGATCTTGATTTTCAATTGAGGGCTTGGACGCAGAAACAGCCTAAAGAAGTTATCACTAAAGTGCTTGCAGCACAGTTAGAAGTGTCTAGAAAACTATAAAAGGTTTAAAAATCTAAAAGAGGAAAAGTAGATTCCTCTGAAGAGAAATTAGAATAAGCTATGTTTTCACAGACAAAATTGCAATATCCCTTCCTTCATTGTGCCTGAAGTCATCCTAGGTACCACTAATTTCTGGAGACATTTTGCCCCATAACAATTTTGAAGTTTAGGTCATCTGGACAGTGAAGTACTCAAATGCTGACATAAATCAGGTACTTTATCATCACCAGCACCTTTCTTGGGGACACAAACAGCTGAAGTTACACCCAGACGGATTGTGCATTTACAATTACAGAAAAAAAATCTTCTGTTTTGGTTTTTAATGGAAAATAAAACCTTATAAAATTGGGAATAAGATGCAAGCTTTACCCAGAATGGGATCATGAAAAAGTACCAGAAGACAGGAGAATTAGAGCCCATGTCCCTGGCACAACCAGGCCAGCTCACTTCATTTTCTATGCCTTCATTTCTCCATTTTTCAGTGAAGTTCAGTAAGAACAGTTAAAATTAACCAAATATAGAAGCAGGAGGGGGATTTTCAGATCTGTCAATTGCATTATTGGTATTTTAGATGCGGTACTTGAAGAACTAATTGCCAACTGTGAGCTGCGGTTTTGGTAAGCTGTCCATACAGTGAATTCCTCTTATGTGGCACAAATCCTGTCACAACAACCTTAAAGTCACTGTCATGTTCCTCCACTGGACAACTTTGAATGCTCAAAGTACAAGTCAAGATCTGTACTTCATCATTTCTACAGCCTGCCAGTAGAGGCTTCATTTACACAAAAAGAGGGCTGGAGAAAGAAATCCAGCTCCAAAGAGCAAGATAATGAATGGGCTTGTAAGCTTTTATAGCCATAGGTGACAAAGTTGTAAGAAAACAAAGCATTATCAGCAGTGAGCGTTTAGTGAATAAGTTAATTATGAAAAATGAGTTTGGAAGACAAAGCCAGGAACACCTAGGGAATCCTTTTTTGAGGCGTTCTAGTTTCAGAAAGTTGAGTAGAAGGGTAAGCCACCATGTTGGAGGGGACGAGGTGGAGAAGGGAAATACATTGCAGTTGTCTGTGTTCTAGTGCTCCAAAGCAGCTAGAGAAGAAATGTGTCATGAAGGATAGTCTGTAACTGCTTTCGGTCACTGTTTTGGGTTTGGGGGGCATTTCCTATTTTGTTTTGGGGTTTTGGGGTTTGTTTTTTTTTTTTTTTTGGTGGGGGGACAGACTTCTGGGACTACATAACTAAAGCCT
Organism: Pterocles gutturalis; assembly: GCF_000699245.1. Classification (NCBI taxonomy): domain Eukaryota; kingdom Metazoa; phylum Chordata; class Aves; order Pterocliformes; family Pteroclidae; genus Pterocles; species Pterocles gutturalis. The sequence goes on along the minus strand of NW_010113552.1, from coordinate 8,525 downwards.
TAGCTTTTTATATTTGATCAAGGGAACTGGTTGTACCTTCTTATCCATATGCTTTCCTCCTGTTTGACTGAGCAAAGCTATCTAGTCTCTAATACTGGGCTTCTAAAAATGAAGGATCAAGAGACAGCAGAGTGGTACAAGTCACCCTTTGCAGAACCTGGCAGCTAGGATTAATATCAGTATTATCAGGAAAAACGTATCTCCCACCTAGCTGCAGGAGGTTTGCTTTGCCAGTCTTGTATTCCACAGAGAAGTTTTTGCTTGTTGGTCTAAATCATCACCCTTCTGGGAAACATAAGGCTTTGAAGGATAGTTCATTAGAATAAACTAAAAGTCCATCTGTCCTGTCTCTGACAATGGCCAGTGTAATAACAGAAAAAGTACCGTGACACATTCCCAGGTTCCAGTGACCTGTAAGTACGGGTCATTCTGAGTCAGACGTGGTATGTTTGTTTCTAATGGCTGTAGATGGATGTTTCTGCCACTAATTTGTCAAGTCCACTCTGTGTTACCACATCTTGGAGCAGGGAGATACACGGTTTAAGTAGAAGCATTGTGAAAAAAAATGCCCCCTGTTGATTATTTTGAACATATCATCTCTCAATTTAATTTGATTCTGCCATTTTTTTGAGATAACAAGAATCAATGAGCAACTGCTCCTTCTCCACTTACCCATGTCATCTGTATTGTTGTAGATTCATCTAACAGCTCCCTGAACAATTTCATTGCTCATAAAGAAATGCTCCAAACCTTCGACCTTCTTTCTCCTCTCTGAACTTTTTTTGGTACCACTAAGTGCTGTTTGAGATGAAGAGGATCAGTTCTACACAACAATTCAAAATGTATTCACAACATGGATTAATGGCATAAGAACTTTTATTGCTTTGTTTTCTTTAACAGTAATTGCTACAATACGCATTGGTTTTTGTCCACTATTGAGAATTGTCCTGATGTTTGAAAAGATCTACTATCACAACCAAAAGTTCTCTTTCCTGAATGGAAATAGGTAGTTTAGAACACATTGTCATGGATTGTTTTTCCCCTTGTGCATCACTTCACATTTATTACATAGAATTTCATCTGCCATCCTATTGCCTGCTTGGTACCATGGCATTTCTCCCCATCTCTTTGCAACCAGCCTTCATTTTTATTACCCTGAATAATTTGACATCATCATTAGTGTCCTCATTCTCCATCCTTTTTTTTTTCTATATACTCAGAGGATAATAGACACAGCAGAGACCCCTATGATCTATGGCTTCCCTCCCCTCTAAAGCCTAACCATTTATTCCTTCTCTTTGTTTCTTACCTGTTAACTTGTTGTTAATCGATTATATGACTTAACTCTCTCCTGCAGGCAGCTTAATTTCTTTAAGAGCTCATGATGCCAGCTTCCCCCAGATTTATCACTGAGTAAAGGAGGATGATACTTATCTACATTATAAATTGCTTTCACATCTACAGATGAGAAATGCTAGATATTAATATTTGCTAGAAAATCTGAATTACTTTGCCTCAGAAAAAAAGATATGAGAGATGGAACAGAAGGAGCAGGAATTTGAGGATTGCATGGTATCATGAGAAGAAGTCTGGCTGTTATACAAAAATCAGAGTCATACCCATCTGAGCCTGAGGCTTTTTGAGTTTTAGCAGAGTTATTACTTGACTAATTTCTCTGTGTGTAAAATGGACTTCCAACTGTGACAGTGTCAGGGTTAAATAAATGTAGGTCTGGTAGCTTATCAAAAAGGTGCCAAAGAAAGATGAATCTTTGCTAGGCTGTGAGTACAGGTCTTGACAGATTTGTGTATTAAGTCCCCAAAGTCTTCAGTGGTTCAGTTAGCTGACTTTTCATCAAGGGATTTGATGTCTGCTGTTTTTTTATTTTGCGAGGAAGTGACCCACTAGCAGCCTGGAGACAGAAGGGAAAAAAAAAAAAAAAAAAGAAAAAAAAAAAGAGTACATATGTGATGCAGGGGGTAAAAAAAAAGTTTTGGCATGCAAATTTATCTCCACTTTATTCCCAAATAAATTTGAGCATTGCCTTCCCAAAGTTTTTCCATCTTGGTCTGTTTTTCATAACGGTCACACAATGAAAAATTTTTAGGTGTGTAACATAATACTGTAAAAAAAAAAAAAAAGAAAAGTGGGTCAAAATGTCACTATTTGAATTTTTGCCTAATGCCCTAATTAAGGTTTTGGCTTGACCAAAGTTAGGATCCATACCAGCTGCTCCTGATATCAGCTGGTATCATTCCATTGATTTTAAGAGGAGTCTTTTCAGGACCTTAATGAGCACAAATACATTTTATAATTTACGTCTGAAATATTGCACAATGGACAGAGGGCCGGGATGGAGTGACAGAGTAAACAAAAGAGAATTTGACTGCAGTAGCTGGCAGGACTGAAATCAAATGTGACTAATAATTGAGTAGTGTATAGGAGATTTGGGAAAATCAGATTTTGCAGTTCTTTCAATTATCTTCTGTTGTATTAGCTATACTCAGGGAGATTTTTTAAAATGTGAATTCTGTTTGGACAATGCCCCTGTGAAGAGAAGCAAAATATTCATTATGAATGAGCAAAAGAGTTTTAACACCTTGCTATTGGAATCTAAACCATTCAAATCAACGTTGCAGCTTTTGAAGCTCCTTAGGTTTGGGGTTTTTTTTCTGTTATGCAGCTAAAGGTAGGGACAGCCCACTGCTGTCACACTGGCAATCTGCATCCCCCTCCCAAAAACTCCTGTCCTCTACTTTTGTGCCCTGGTCTCAACAAACAATGGCTACAAAAACTACTGCCCTGGACCATATATCGGGTTGAAAATGAAGCCTCTGAGTGCAAAGAAGCCAAAAACTCTGGACAGCGTTTGAAACAAAACTCGAAAGACCTCAAGAGTAGAGTAGGCAAGAACACCAGTAACGTTCAAAGGCATAATGTAACAGGGCCAATCTGTGTGGTTCCTGGCTGCCATAATAAATCTCCCTCTGAAGCACATGGACGTTGGAGTCAGGCACTGAGAGGCCAGCGTTAACATCCAAGTCCTGCTCTGACTTTGTTTACATTCCTTTGCAATTTAGAAGAGATTTGTCATTAATACATAATGCCAACCTTTGTAAACTCATAGAGATACTGTCATCTTTACTGCTCCTGACTGCACGGGTGTCATCCACAGTCACCACACAGATCTTCATAGATCTTTGTTTCTTCTGAATTGTTGAGGAATACAGTAGTGATTGTAATAGTGATTTATACCACTTCTTTTTATTCTACTTAGCAACTTGGATTATTTATAAATACAAATGTTCACAGCTGCATAAAATGTCTCTAAAAGTGGAGCAGGTTTTTTCTCTTCTAAACATTGCTTTAAAAATACATCTTTTCAGGTTGAATCCTGACAAAAAAAAATATCTTGCAAAAAAGGTATATAAAGGTGGTAACATTTAGCCGAATAACACACAGCTGCCCAGATTGGCTCATCTTATCTGGAATGAGATGTAATTAAGCACTGTGAATTGAAAGTTAAATTAAATAAAAAGCTCTCAGTAAGTTAACGAAAAATGATTTCTACCAAGCAGGACAGAAGTCTGCAGGTTCGAAATATGTACATTCCTTTCCCATAAACTTGGTCTACAAAGAAAACCTTCTCTTCAATTATGACTGAAATGACTGAAAACAGATAAGCTGCTTAACAAAAATTGTGAACCCTGTAAATTTAAATAATAGGTTTTCCTAATATAAATAATAGATTTGTCCACTCAAATATTTGATAAATTTTTTATCATTAGAAGCTTCTATGTAAGTAACGAGTAAGTTTGTAAGTAATGGAAAGCTGATTCTATGGATAAGTCACAGAAGAGGCCTGACATAACAAGACCAGATTATCCATTGGGTCTTCAAACTCCTTCAATGAGAAAAAAAGTAATGACAATAACAGCTTTGCAAGTGGTTACAATTCTGAGATAGAATTTGTGCATCCAGATTATCATAAAGCATGAATTATAAAGATCTCATTATGTAGTTGTGCAAATACACATAAATTACACAATTACAAGCACCTATGCTGATGAAATATTATTAATTATATGACTTGGTTCGCTTGCTGAATGCAATGCCATTAGCTACTAGAGGTCCATAGGTGTGTTTCTTTCTTTGATTCACTGACATTTTAATATTATGAGGGAATTATAAATTATTGTAACAACAGATGATAAAAGCAGATGGAATAAACTTAACTGAAGCCAAGATGATTTACATAGCTTTAAACTGAACAGTTTGTGTATTTATCCAGCTACAAATGTTTTGCTCCATGATAATGAGTTCTGTTTGGAAAGAAACTTTCCAAAAAACAGTGACATATCTGGAAAAGACTCTTTAAATATGTATCTTTAAATGGTAAGCATACTGACCTGAAAGTAATCAGTGGAAGGTAATGTCAGGCTGCCAAAGACACAGCTGTACTGGTACACTAGAGAAGTAAGGGACAGGCATTGCTGGCCGGAGACTCTGAGAGTATGATCTAGCTTACTTGCCTTAAATGTCTAATAGGATAGTCAGTACCAGAGACCCATCTATCCTACTACAGACTACAGTCTATAGACTACATCTATCCTCTGAGGACAGATTGAGGGCTTTCTGGGGGGAATTTATCTCTTTCCATTGATTACAGGAGGAGCCTTGATGTCTGCCTTGAAGGTGATGCTTAGTGTAGAGGTGATTAACTTTCAGAGATATTAATCCTACTTATGCACGTGATGTAGGACTCATGCTTGCAGGAGCACTGGATATGTGTTATATCTTCCAGTCAAGTTTCCAAAGGAGTAGCTTGTTTTCCACACTGTGACATCTCCCATTGTGTTTTCAGTATAGGTTTCAAGCCATGACAGAGCTGCTTTGAAATACCTTACACAGTCGGTTTACCCTGAGCGCTGGGACTAATACAGCATGGTTGATACTTGTGTAGGACGACTGAGGCTTTCCACAGCCACTTCCCAACTTCTTGAGCCCAGTGCATGGCTGATATGGTTTGTATTAAATCCTTTATCATAATCTTCACAGACTCACAGAATGGTTTTGCGTGGAAGGGACCTCTAGAGATCATTTGGTCCAACCCCCCTACTCAAGCATGGCTACCTAAATCATAGAATCATAGAATCATAAAATGGCCTGCGTTGGAAAGGACCATAGTGATCATCTAGTTTCAACCCCCCCACCATATGCAGGGCCGCCAATCACTAAACCAGGCTGCTCAGAGCCACATCCAGGCTGGCCTTGAACACCTCCAGGGATGGGGCATCCATGACCTCCCTGGGCAGCCTGTTCCAGTGTGCCACCACCCTTTGGGTGAAAAACTTTCTCCTAATCTCTAACCTAAACCTCCCCTGTCTTAGTTTAAAACCATTCCCCCTTGCCCTATCACTATCCACCCTCGTAAACAGGCGTTCCCCCTCCTGTTTATACACTCCTTTCAAGTACTGGAAACCAGTTTCCCTGATGGCTTTTGAAAATCTCCAAGAATTGAGACTCCACAACCTCCCTGGGCAATCTGTGCAAGTGCTCCTTCATGCTCACAGTAAAACAGTGTTTCCTGATGTTCAGAAGTAACCTCCTGTGTTTCCTTTTCTGTCTGTTACCTCTGGTTCTGTCACTGGGCACCACTGAAAAGAGCCTGGTTCTGTCTTCTTTGTACCTTCCCTTCAGGTGTTTATATAGATTGATAAGATCCCTCCCACCCCTGTGAGCCTTCTCTTCTCCAGGTTAAATAGTCCCAGCTCTCTCAGCCTTTTCTCATAGAAGAGATGCTCAGTCACTTCGTCATTTCTGTGGCCCTTAATTGGACTCTCCAGTATGTCTACATCTCTCTTGCACTGGGGAGTCCAGAACTGGTCACAGCACTCCAGGTGCGGTCTCACCAGTGTTAAGTGGAGGGGAAGGATCACCCCCTTGACCTGCTGGCAATTCTTTCTCTAATGCAGTTAAAGATGCCATTTGCCTTCTTTGCTGCAAGGGCACATTGCTGGCTCATGTTCCACTTGGTTTCCACCAAGACCCTGAGGTCCTTTTATGCCAAGATGCTTTCCAACCATGCGGCCCCCAGCGTATCTTGGTGCCTGTGGTTTTTTCTGCTCAGGTGCAGAACTTTGTCTGTTGAGGTCCTGTCCTGGTTTCAGCTGAAAAAAAGTTAACTTTCTTCATGGTAGCTAGTAAGAGGTTGTGTTTTGTATTTGTGCTGAGAAGGCTGATAACATACTGACGTTTGTAGTTGCTGCCAGACAGTCAAGGACTTTTCAGTTTCTCTACTGTGCCAGTGTCTGCAGGTGTAGGAGAAGCTGGGAGGGAGCACAGCACAATTACTAGCCTAGGATTCGATCTTAAGTTTAGGATTGAGACCCAAATTGACCAATAGTTTATTCCATATCATGCACATCATGCCCAGTATATAGATTAGGCTCTGTCAAGAAGTGCTCTCTCTTGCTCCAGGTTGTGCTCTCCCTCTCCCAGAGTCATCTCGCTCCCTCAGTCAGCTCTCAGACACTCGGGCTCTTATCTCTATTCCAGGACTGTGGTTTTGGGACTCTCCCTGGTCCAGGACAATTAGCTGAGAATGGGCTGAGCCTTGGTCATTCAGTGGTGAGCAGTTTCACACTTTAATATTTGTATATATTACTATTATTTTCAATATTATTGTAGTTTAGTTATTAAATTGTCCTTATCTCAGTAGATGAGTCTCTTTTCCCTTTACTCCTTTAATTCTCTTTCCTATCCCTGAGAGGGGGAAGAGGGGAACGCGAGCAAGCGCTTGTTGTGTTTTGCTGCCAGCCAGAGTAAAATTACGACAGGCAGCACAACTCATTGACAAATCAGCTGTTCCTCCCATGCAGTCTCAATACAGTATTTTGCTTTTCACCAATACACAGCTCTTCCATCTGACATTGACACTTAACTCTTCTGACTGATAGGGAGAACAAAGTATGTTGCTACTCAAACTATGCTGTTGTCCTCCAGCTCAGTCTTGCTCCACATAGACCAGCAAAGTCTAATGAATTCTGCTAATATACCCCTAGCCTTTGCATTTGTAATGAAACAGCTGCTGCAGAGTGCATCTTTCAATATTCAACTTGTGAGGAAACCTCCTTCTCCTCCCCACTTCAGACAATCACTCCATAAAGATAAATTGTAACTTTTATGTCTAACCAGAACCGAAGGTGTCACAGCAGAGAATCTGCAGGTTTTAAGTTAGCAACTATATTTAAAATGCAGGAAAGTTCACTAGTAGGTCTAGCAAACTTCAGATGAGAGCAGATGGAGAAACGGTTGCCATAACCTAATCTGCCCGTTCTCTGTTTTTTCACTTCAAATTGAATATCTGAATTATCTTTTCATAAATACAAAAATAAGTTGCTTTCTAAGCACTAAGATGGAGCACCTCAAATACTGATTACAGATGTGGGTATTCCAAGAAGCACTAAATTCGAGATGTATATTTTTATATAAACAATGAGAACAACTCAGCCCTAAAAATGAATTTGTGTTGCTTGTCCAGAATATACGTAATTGAAGACATTTAAAAAAATACAGGTATTAAAAACTAAGTGGCTCCTTATAATTGAGTGGATTATTTTTAAAAAGGAAATAGCCTTCTGAAAGAATACACTGATTAGAAAAGCCAGCTTGTGCAGATGTGCTTGAAGTCTTCCTAATTTCTTGTTTAGAAATGATGTCCTTCAGAAAACTAGCTCATAATTGTATTCTTTCAACATTTGCTGTTGGTCCTAACCTTCTTCCACTGAAAACATTGGTAAAACTCCAATAAGCACTGAAATCATTGGTAAAACTCCAATAAGCCTCATAAGAGACTTGTGTTAAAGCAATACTAAGTGTTTTAGAATATGTCAATGAAGTGTTTATCCTTGGTGGCAAACTTCTGCAGCTTTTCTCTGAGGTCACTACTAATTAGAAGCTGGTATCACTCTGCAAATTCATGGAACGTCTTCTCCACACTGCTGACAACATCAAAATTATTGTACATTATTATACATTAACACAGTCCATTCTCATTAACACCATCAGTAACGGAGCTCTGTGGCAATTATCAACAAAAAACGTCTCCTCTGTGACATTCCCCTTCCTGCAGGAGATGCAACTTTTCACCAGCTTCTTTGTTGTTTTAGAGGGATTGGCAAATGCATGTTTTCCTCTAAAACAGACACTGAGTCTCTTAGGGAAGTCTCCTCTTTGTGTCAAAATAATGGATGCATTTTCATAGAATCAATTGAGGGTGGAAAAGACCTCAAGGATCATCAAGTCCAACTGTCAACCCACACCACCTAATTCACTAAACCATGTCCCTAAGCACCACATCAACACATTTCTTGAACACCTCCAGGGATGGTGACTCCACCTGGGCAGCTTGTTCCAGTGCCTGATGAAGTCAGGCAACTTCAATGATTCTTCAATGAAGAAATTTTTTCTGATATCCAGTCTGAACCTCCCCTCACGCAACTTGAGGCCATTTCCTCTTGTCC
>NW_010113551.1:0-10074 GCF_000699245.1 Pterocles gutturalis | reverse complement strand
GGTGGGGGGTCAGTATCACTGTGTATCACCCAGACTCTCCCTTCTCCAGGATCGTTAGTCAGGAACAGGCTGAGCCTTTGGTCATTGGGTGGGGGGGCAGTGTCACTGGTTTTTTTTATATAGTATTATTTTCAATATTATTGTAGTTTAGTTATTAAATTGTCCTTATCTCAACCCATGAGTCCTTTTTTCCCTTTATCCCAAAAACTGGGATACACATTTAGCAAAAGCCACTTGGCTAGTCAACACTAGAGGATCTGCCGACTGGGCTGGTCCTGCCCAGTCAGAACCTTTACATAGTACCCCTTTAACTCTCTCTCTCTTACCCGGAGATGGGGGGGGAGTTGTGTGAGAGGGTGTGTGTGGTTTGGACCCCAGCCAAGGGCTAACCCATCACACTTGTGTAGCTTTCAAAGTGTAAATACACAGTATAGGTACTGTGGGTGAAGTTGTCAGCTGTTCTTACGGTAAGTTCAGTTGCAGTACATGCAGTTCCTAACTGCATATTTGAAATACAGGGAAAAATACAGAACCTAGTCCTGATGGACCATGTAGGACTGTCAAAGGACAAATTAGTCCTTACTAAAACTCTTTGTATCATGATGAATAATTTTGTCTTCATGACCTGTTTCCCTTATGTGCTTTAGTTCTCTCCTAGCAGTAGATTTGTTTTGCAGATGTAAGGGAAAATAATCTACCTATTTTTCCCTTAAATCTGTTTTATCTTCTAAGATTTGATCCCATTGTTTCTTTGACATGGATATCCAGGTATGTAAAGACTAGACATAAAAACCCAAGGGCATACTATATATATATATATATATATAAAACTTTTGGATGTGCAGTTGTGGGCAAGGGCATGAAATTTCATTTTTTGGTATCAGCAATTAGTAGTCTGTCTACGGGAGGGCTTTAGGTGTTGCTAATATTTTACTCCTAGCACAGGTTAACTCTATCAGTAGAATTGTCACTGACAGGCTGCTAATAGGTTGTTTCTCACTTAATGCCTTGTTCATGCCAGAAAGGCAACTGGTAAGGCGAATTCAGATCCTGATTTTGTTAAATGAAGTCTAACTGAACATCACCATACCTGGCTGATGGATTTTACACATATTGTAAGGTTATTATCAGACATGCAATCCTATTCATCTTAAAAGAGGGATGTTTTGAAGCAGGCTAATTGGTTGCCAAGACAGACTTTAGGCCTAAGCAGGAGGTGAGGTCTGAAAACTAAAAATGTCATTGTTTGATACTGTGGGGAAACTGGTCCAGTTTTTCAAAACCAGTAACTCTTTAAGTGTCTCACAGCAGCGATTATCTTCAGTCTGTCTCTTAATTTTTTATGGCTTCAGTCAGACCTTTAATATGTGGGGTTTTTTATTGGGATGATCAGAAGCTACCTGATTTGTGTGACTGGTGATTGGGACAATTATTTAAAACAGAATTTCTAGATTAGATTAGAGAATAGAGGCACGTAAGTTGATAAAATATTAATTTGTCTTTAATAAGGTCTGCTTAACAATTTTCTCACAGTTTATAGTAGTACATAAGCCCAGTAAATTTATGAAAAGTCTTGTTTCAATATCCATGTCTTTCAAGAAAGTCTGTAGGATTTGAGCATGTGAATATTGCAATTTGTTAGATGAACTATGCAGGGCTGACCCTGAAAGAAAAAAATATTTCTGGGTACACAGAGCAAAGACCAACCTATTCAAAATGTGTAAACTGGGTCAGCCTAATTCAGAGGGTTTCTTGTTTGTCTTTTTTTATTTATTAAAATCAATTTTATGGAAATAGTTTCATCGACAGAGAAGGCTGCTTGTGAAAATGTTGGCTACTTGAAATTTGATCTGGAAAGCAAGCTGACATACTTAAAAGCAAATTTCTGTTTCAGCAGCTATAAGACTTTTATCTGTTGCAGCAGAAAAAATATTGTCAAGTGTAGGCTCAGCAATGTGGTTTCAATAAAATGTTTCTACTGATCAAGCTAACAACCACATAGGAAATTAATTTGAAAATTCCTTTGAGACATACTTATGTGTATGAGTAATACTGTGACTTAGTTCTCTTCAGGCTTACTTTTAAAACTATTTCAAGCCTTAAGTCAGGTAAACACTGACAGTCTGTTGCATCTGGAGTTGGAATTGGACAGGAGATTGAGCATACTACTCTGGATCCATCGGATCCATTCTGGATGCATTGCATCCTCTCTAAATAAGGAGAGTAATGCCCCGTTGCTCTAGGCTGACTGTTGAGACCTGCTGACTGTTAAGGCATCTTACCAAAGTCACCATGCTGAAAAATATAGATTCTGGCTAATGGAAACAAAACCTCAATATTGGAATTGTGTTATTTGAAGCCTTTGCAAAGGCCATCTGTTTACTTTCTTTAGTGAAAATATAACTTTGGAAAAGCTGTTTGCAACCTAAAATGTCCTCAAGAGAATGCTTAAGCATCTGAAATATCTTGAGTTGGCCAGGAATGGACTACAGCCAGTGGACCCCTTGGTCCCAGTTACATGAAGGAGTAACAGATAGATAAATATATGGCTGTGCACAGGAATGGTGCTGAATAGGCCAAAAAATATGCTGGAATCTACTGATACCAAGGGAATTTTGAGATGAGTTCAGCACAGCTTTATCCAAGATCAGAAGCCACAGTCATTTCCTTCCTTGTCTCATGGAAGAAAATTGGGTTAACTTGATATCTGGCCGTGCAAAAGGCATTACATAACCTCTATTGCTAGTGTTTTATAAGAAAACTTAGTATTAACTGCTTGAACTGGCGCATATCTCTAAAATTTACTTTATAACTTTCTTTACCCATTCTTAAGAATAATTCTATGGAAAGGACATAATGATGTCTTAATTAACTTTGGAGCTCAATACCATCAGATAATCATTATTATCTGTAGGAATCTATAATATTTCCTTTTTGGTTCTTTAAAAATGACCAGGAATCGCATCTTCAGGTATTACAGGGGTGTTTGGGAACAGTGTGGTTTCACATCAGACCAAAATGTTCTGACAAGCTCTGTGTTTTAGCCATGTCTCCTGTCAGTAACAATTAGGGGCATCTTTATAAGAATAGAACTGAACTGAAGGTGCACAAGTTTACAATAATTGTGGGTAACCTTTCAATTACAAGCTTATTTCAGAGAAAGTAGTGCTCTTTTTTAATAAAATAACATTTGGTACTTTGTGGATGATCAATGTGCTCTAGAGTTAGTCATGAGACCTATTACATTTTTATTTAACAGGTAATAGTTAAGACTGTTAACAGGCTTGCACTTCTATGTATTAAACTGAGGTGGATTTCAAAGCCCATAAACTGTAAAGTCATTGCATGCACACCTAGGTGAATGACAATTAACATTCATATTGGAGGTGCAGAGACTTGATACACCCAAAGGTGTGCGAGTTAAAAAGTCTGGCTGCTTGGGCTGGGTCATAAGTTTACTGACGAAGATGTTTCTCTTAATGACTTCTTACAGGAGATTGTGGGCATGTGCTCCTGCTTTTATTATTGTTAGGTAAGTTCCAGTTGCCAATTTCTTTTTGCGACTTTTAAGAAATGAGCAAAAAAGATCACAGCTTGACTTTCAAGGTCCTCTGCTGTAATTTTGGGGCTGAGAGTTTAAAAATAATATATATCCATTTGTAAACTGATCTAGTAAAAAAAAGCCATTAAGCAGGGAAGACTAATGCACTCCAGGACATTGTTCCAACTATCTTAGCAAAACCCCTTCAATGTTTTACTTGGTGAAGAAGCAGCAAGAAATAGCAGATGTGTTGCAGATGGGTTGTCAAACGCTCCCAGATGATGCCAGCTCTGACTGATCCGTCTTTCTTATCTTCCTAAAACACCCAATTATCCTCACAAACAATCAATTGTTTCATCTGTAACTGTAGCCATTTAATTATGTATTCATAAGCTTTGGAGGTCATGAAACAAGCAAGTGGAAACTTTGAGAAATGGGAATAGGATTGTACAGAGGGACTGTGTTTCCGTATGGAGGTCACTTCTTTTCACATACGCTGTGCAGTAAGCTGTGGAGCTTCATTGTGGTAACTAAGGACCACTCAAATACAGCCCCATTAGACTAAGTCTGGTGGTAGCATTGTCAGAGACAGGAACTCTTGTTGTGTTAGTAAGTAAATTGAAAGGCAGCTCTGGAAGGGGCTCTCACCTTCCTCCCAGGTGGGTGTGTTTGTTACCAATCTGGTGGCCAACTGTTTGAAAGGCTGCGTGCACTTAAGGATTGATAGTAAGCTAGTGGCAACTGTTGTTGGTAGTGGGCTTGGAAGCAGCTCAGCAGACAGCCTTTATCTAATTCTCTAGAAAGTCTATGGCTGTTGCGTGAAGGTAGTATCTTCCTTTAGTTGTCAGGGCTATGAAGAGGCTTGAAGGTGGAGGACTAGTTATGGCCTGAGATTTGTTTTCTTTCTGACACAGATACATCCTAAATAAAAACAAAGTTTTTTCCTCAATATTATCAGCAGTAAAGGAGGAAGGCAAGTGTGCAACTCTGTCAGATTGAAAGGTCAGAATCTTTACTTGCTTACCCCTATGGTTTAGTGCTTTGGTGGCCGATTCTTTAGTAGGTGCTCTAGAAATGTGTAAGATAAAGATGAGATTCTGAAGTGTTCTTGAAAACATTTGCTTGCGTAAGTGGATTCAAGACGGTAGTTTTAGTGGTGGTTTCTCAGAAGTATGTGGTGAGGTTAGTTGCAATGGGCTGCTTACAGCTTGGAGTTTCCTTTCATGTGCCACATAATTTTCCTTTCCAAACTAGTGGATGTTCACTTGTTACCTCAAAGAAAGTGCAGAACAAATTAAAACGTATGGATATACTTTTCAGTATGCCTGTGATACTTGCTGCTAAATCTGTGTTGAGTTCATAGAACCAGTGGTAGTAGAGAGCAATACTATACAAATAATGATTGTTCCAAATAGCTTCTTCGTGAGTAACAAAAGAGCAAGCACTACTTGCTTCTGTTCTATCAAATGGAGGTATGCTGTGAGGTGTGTGTTGCATCTTCCCTGCTCTTCTCTGTCTGCCTCAAATAATCAGGTGCTGTCCTAGACAAGTTACAGTTAATGTCTCAGAGACATAAATAAATACAGTGCATAGCACCTTGCAGTATATAATATGAAGCATTAAATAATATATAGAAGGCCATGAAGGCTTAATGTGAGTGAGCCTGTGAAATACATTTATACTATATTCTGAATCTGAATGATCATGTTAAGCCTTACACCTATTCAGAGATTTTTGTTGTTGTTTTGCCCAATTTCAGGGTTCCTTTTTAGGGCTGAGTAGTTTATTTCAGTATCCCCCTCCTAACAAGGGGTGTATTTTACCTCCTTAAAGAGTATCAGGGCTTCCTTAGAACAAAACCATTATGGCCTTTTGCTAAAACTTAACCATGGAGTGGTGGGTTTTTTTGCCTCAAGTTTAGGATTATTAGCTTGCTAAACATCTTGTGCTACATAATGTTTTAGTCTCCTAAATTTCAATCTAGGTTAATGATACTAAATGCAACTTCCTTCTATGTATTAAAAGTCTGTTCCAGCTCTTTTGGGGTACATCTGGTTTTTGTTCATGAATTAACATGTTTCCAGTTTTCACATTACTTTCTTGTCCTGAATTGTTGTGTAAGGATAAACAAATTTCTTGTATTTCATGCATATTTGTTCCTGTTACCATCTGGTTTTGGTAGGTGTCTCTCGTTACTTCTTTTGGTTTAAGTATCTGTTTTTAAACAGTAATGTTAACATGAGATGTTGAATGAAGAAAAAAACAGAAAAAATAGGTTAATATTGCAGTCAGATTGGAGCACATAATCTGTTTTTACTAAAGAAAAAATTGTCTTAAATTTCTATTACTGTTTAGTAAAAAAAGACTCTAAACCTCTTTTGATGTAAAACTGTGTTTCTCAGATGAGAAAATGTTGGACAGTGGTGAGGGGTTTTTTTGTCAAACTGAAAACTTCTCAGGAAAAAAACCCCTTGTTTTGAAAGGGTCTGATCCAACAGTATTAGTCTTTTGACAATAAAACATGCAGTGTAAAATAGCCATCTGCTTTTTGAGATTTTTATTCAAGATATCTCATACCCATATTTCCTTATGGATTCTCAGCCAACTTCTGAGTTCATTTTGAGGCAGACATTTTTGGGGGTTTTGCTTTTTTTGTCAAAGAAGATGGTGAACAGAATGACAGGATTTTTTGCAGTTTAGAGTATCAAATTCCTAATGACTTCATGTCTGATCTCTGCTGTCTGTTTACATAGTATTTTATACCTCAGAAGGCTACTATGGAATCTCTTCTATCATTGGAACCAGTTTTCATCCCCATTTTTAACACATGGTTATTTTTTTTTCATTTACTCCCTCTTGAATCTTCCCGGGTTTTACCTGCACCTCTTCTGTTTGATACCTGCCTGTGTTCAGAGATTCTGCTGCTGGCCATGCTCTGCTTCTGGCTCTTGCAGAGTATTTTCTGCTCTCTTTCATCACTATTTTAGCAAGAATTAGTTCTTTATGTTTTCTTTTCCTGTGTTCCCTTCAAAACAACTTGAATTCTTTTGAGGTCTGCCAATATCCGGTTATCAAAAGTTTGCCATCCAGAGAATATGCAGAGTTGATTAACATTTTTTTAAGACAGCAAATGTCTTTTTATTTAAATATAAACAGTATTTCATGTGCAGGCAGTCTCTTTGGATAAGAAATTGAATATGGAAAATCCTCCTATGACCTAACTATTTCTGAGTGTCAGGGCTGGCTGTACAGAGCTGTATCAGCTGGCCTGCCGTCATTTGTCTTCTGTCTTTCTATATACCCAGTGCCACTGGTTGCAACTGCTTGTTCCAGTCTGCTGTCTTCCCTTAGTGTTGCTGAAACAACTCTCCGAAAGTTTCCTGTGATGTTTTCCAAGTCAAATTCACAAGCAGTGTTTCACTCTTCTTGTTCTATCTATTGTTAGTTTGTTAGTTTCCCATGAGTGGGCTGCAGAAATGTGTAAAACCCGAGGTCTTTCATCCATCGCTTCTCTGATTACTGTACAGAATCTGTTCTGTCATTCTGCCTCTCATTCATTTTCACAGTCAAGGTATTTTTTTCTTTAGTGAAAGCCTTTCCCCAGGACCTCATATCTACATGACATCTAAGAATTGTGTTTTTTTCTCCTCACAACTGGCTAGTAGCTATCTAGACTAATAGTGTCTGGCCTGCAGAAATTTGTCATCTGTCTTTTTATATACCCAGTCTCACTGGTTGTAATGTCTCTTTTCTTTATGAGAGGGGAGCAGTTCCTTAATTACTTTGGATTGAAAGCCAAAACTGTTGTCTAATTGACATTTAAACACTGTCAGTTCTTTCTGTTATGATGCAGCTTTCCTAATTCAGCTGCACAGATCTGTTCTTCTGTAGGCTTTCCTTATTTTGTCTTCGTTATTAGAACATCAATTTTGCAGATTGTGAGAGATGGGAGTCTTTTTGTGCTCATATTAATGCAAAATGCAGCTTTAAAAACAATTTATGGGGCCACTGTTTGATCCCATCACCCTTTTATTAATGTCCTTCCATTTGTTCCCATTTTATAGTCATACCCACATCACTTGTCTTTGTTTTCATAGTACTTTCTAGCTGGTTCTTGTGTTTCATTTGATTTTTGAAGTTTCTGTTTCCTTCTATTGGAGGTGAACTAGCATAAAAATATAGCGATGCAAACATGGTTATATTCCTATTGTAGAAAGTACACCTAATAGTGAAACTTTTAAAGTAGACTAGGCTTAGGACAGTACGGATTTGGGGAGATGGAAGGAAACACAGGGAAGCAATCAGGCGGCACTGGTCAGCATGATTGCAGCATATTAGCTGTCTGACTTGACATGCCAAACACCTTATAAATCTTTCTGTTGTTTGTGGACTGGGTGTTTTGACTTCATCATACAGGGTTTTAAGTGGGTGCTTGCTTAAGTATTGGACCTTTGTGATATTTAAGTATGTGTTTAGTTGTTGTTGTTGTTGCATAGGTGATTGATATATTTGCAACAGAAAAAATTTCCTAGCCCTAACTTTAATTTTCATGATGTTGAGAATTGGCTTAAGGATTCCAGTAAGCTTTAATGTGAAGCATGAACTTGGTCCTGAGTTACTTTTTTATACATCTGAGCTGGACTGGCCATGAGTCTTACTGGAACAGAAATACTAACAGATGTTATCCCTTGTGTAATTTCCAAAGACAGCCACACTGGTTGACACTTTCAAATAATAAAAACAAAACCAGTCATGCTAAGATATTAGCCATCTTAAAATTGAGTGTAACACAGCTATGCAGAGGGAGAGGGGTTTCCTTTAAGTATACTCGTAGAAACTAATGTGAAGTTATTAAAGCAGTAAATTACTTTGGGGATAATAATCATGTTTGTTGTCAGACTTATGGAACGACATAACAGAAAGTTGTTTGCAGTAGTCATTCCTGTTTATCTGGCATCAATAAATAAAGTATATTCTTATTCTACCTAGCAGCTTCCTTACACTTGTACACCTGTGAATGTACTTCTGAAGGTAGATTCTTTTTTCTGCCATAGTGATGATCTATTAGGACTCAGAGTAACCAGGGATCTGTGTCTATATTTGTGGGGGTTTTGCTGTTCTTTACTGCTAGGTCCAAATTTTACTGAAATACTGCCCAGATTTGATCTCTGAAATGTGAAGATTCTATTTTCTTCTGGTAATTTTCTGATGCTAGCCATTGTCTGCCAAGATTCCAGATTAAACAGCCCATTTCTATATTTATTTGACTGCATTTGGTGTGGTATGTCAATCAGAAAGTAGTTTGGTTTCCAAAATGCTATTCTAGCTTAGAAAAGAAAATGATCCTGTTCAGCACAGACAGGATTTTATCTTTTTTTTAAAACACCAACCAAGATTTATATATAGTTTTTTGTTTTGGTTGGCTGCATCACTTACTAAGCCCTAACATTTCTCTCTGAAAGCCATCACCTGAAGAACTTTAATGTGAGCTAAATTCAAATTTTACAGTTCACATTTAACTTGCTATCTACAAGGAAGAGAATTATTTAAAACCTGAGATCAGAAATAGCTGTCTCTCCCTGCTTCCTATTGTGGGGCAGATGATCTGGAGTTCATTGCATGTAAAGCATCGTGATCAGTGAGAACTGCATTTGGACAGCATTAATTTTGCAGACTGGACTTGAGACTTCTCTGCAGTTGCTTTCTTAACATCTGTAGGAGAGGGGAAAGGGAGTAGTACATCCAAATGGCATGCCTAAGAAAGGAATGTAAACTATCCTTTGTGTTTGCTTTTAAAGCCTGTCTGCTAAAGTTCTTAGCATTCAGATACCACTGTGATAGGTACATTGTAAATAGTATAATACCTTTTCACAGTTTTAGTCAACATAGCATGTGTCCTCACTTACCCTTTCCAAACTTGTCCAATGCTATTATTATATAGAAGCATAAAAGACCAAATTAACAACAGAGACTTGTAAAGTTGTTGACTTCATCAGTTTTTAATGAAAAGGGGGAGTTTTGTGTTTAGTAAGGCCCCATTCCTCCTGAGCAAATGACATAGACAAAATCAAATTCAGAGGAAGAGCTTGGCTGTTGCTATAAAATAGGTAAAGAATTTCCAGTTTGTACTTACACTGATGCCCTCTAATGCCTCTGATGCCAGGCTAAATGTGTTGCACTGGAAAAGGTTTATAATGGTTAACACAGGAACACTTTATCCACAGCAGTTGAACTTGGGTTGATGTTGGCATAGAATACTCAAGCACATCTTAAATAAAGTTAGATGTGCCATTTTAACAAGCTAGTGTCTTTAGATTATCAAGAAATAGATGCTACTTGACCTTGTCCAAGTTGCTTTGCTATTCTGGATTTTTCCAGTTTTGGAACGAAGAGAATACAGTTTGTCCATAAATCTTACAATATTCTGAAAGCTGGTAAATACAGTCATGCAGAAATGCTGTCATGGCCAACATAAAACAGCTAGACATGAGATGAAGATAAATACCTGTGGTGGGTTAGCCCTTGGCTCAGGG
>NW_010113550.1:0-6101 GCF_000699245.1 Pterocles gutturalis | reverse complement strand
GTATCATCTGTCACCAGAGCACCCACCTGTGTTGTGAAGAAAATTGTGGCCACCATGGGTGCCTGAAAGGACAGGGTTGCACCTCTCCATGTTCAGGGGTTAAATCCTCAGAACAGATTGCTAGAGAATGTTTTCTATTTGGCCTTAATTATGCAGGAAGGACACTGTAATCATAGTAATTATTTAGATATCTCCTGGCATCTGCTCAAATCTGTCTTTCTCACTACTTCCTAGAAGCAGTTGAAGAATTTTCTTGCCTCGATAGGGTGGAGCTCTGCTGGTCATTCAACAAGAATGGGTGTTCAGATTGCTGCCCATACTATTTTGGATACTTTATTACTGAAGCATCCCTTACTCTCAGTATCTTTCACCCTCCCTCCCCAAAAAGTCAGCATGCTTCCAGAAGTACAAGTCTACTGTTACACTCCTTTGAAAATCATAATGCACAAAATATTTATTTTGTATTCACTGTTTTCCAGACATGATTTTTAATGTTCAATAAGAGAATGAGATTTACATTCAGCCTCTGACCCTTTCTTTTGCTAGAAAAACAATGTGATCTATCTCAGCATTATAAAACTCAGAAGTCCCATTACACTTGGAAATATTAAATCCATCCAATAAATTATCATTAGGATAAATGAGCACACTTTAAGCAGATCTCAGAAGACTATTCAGAATTCTCCCACGGAGCTAATTTAAAATTAGTTTTGCCCTTCCCCTGAGATTCATATCTTTTTCTTCAACGTGGCTAATTACAAATGTAACTGTAGAAGTATAAACCTATCCTTAAAAACATTCCCTCTTCAGGAAAAGATCCTATTACAGATATTGGCACAGATCTGCAGCTGTCAAATCAACTGATTACGTAGTATATAGGAACCATGTAATATTTATTCATGTCTCTGCCTTCCACAAGAGGCAGGTCAGCTCAACAACAACTGAAGGGTTAGAATGTTTGTATGCACTTAACAAAGACAGCAAGCTGGAACCCAGGCACAGCTGCACCGATATTGCCATATGCTCATTATCCATACACTCACATCATGCATACAATATTGCATTATATTTACCCTTATATAGAACCTCATATGCCTAATGTGTTTAAATCTTGACGAAGAGAACAGAATCAGGAGTGACCCTAGCACTGCAGGGAAAGGGGAGACAATCCTACAGCCTCCAGCACTACAACTGGCAGCAGGGCTGTGCTGAAGATTGCTGGGTTTGCTTTTTCATTCGCTAATTAAAGTTATTATTTGCTGCTGTGGGTTTTCTCTGGGTTTTTGGGATTTTTGTGTTTTTTTTCTTTTTTTGCCAACCTTATAAAACATCCAAAGAATACTGCTTTTTCATTAAAATAGGAAATTATAAAGGCAATATACACCACTAATTCAGGTTTACTTCTAGATTCAAAATTTACTTAAAGGTATTTTTTAATGAAATATTTGACTATTCTGCATAGTTTTAACTTTTGGAAGTGCTCAAAATGGTTTCAGTTGATTTTAAGTGACATATTTTGGGACTAAGATCTGAAAAACTTAATCTTATTCTAACTCTGAATCACCTACTTTACAGCTTGAACCAGGATTAAAAGAAAAAAAATAAATTTGGAAACAGTTGACAAGTCTAAGAGCTTAAGTGAGGACTGGGAGACTGGATAAGTCTAGTAGGTCATGATATCTGCAATGAGAAAAAGGCAACAGCTTTGCTGTGTACAGAGGTCCGAAATCTATAACTTGTTGCTTGTCTAACCAGTCCATTTGAAATAGCAAGCAGAATATTTTCTATGATTGTAGAAAGTCTGAAAAAAAGTTGGCTTCAAAGCAGGAAGTGACAGCAAAACATTTTTGATTTTACAAATAAAAATGAAAGAGAACTGAAAACTTTTTGTAACACAGAATTCTGGGTTCTGCTGCTCAAGTGCAGATTATAAACACAGATATCAAAAAGCTGCAATTGTAGCACGTGATGTCCTCTGCAAACAAATCAAGTATCAAGCAGAAAGCATCACATAGACAACAGACACAGGTCACAAGTCTTAATACGTCAAACAGTTTCACAGCATTAATGTTTTCCTTTCAAGAACAAACACTATAACAACAGGAAGAAACAAAGCTATGAAGATGTTCAATTGGCCCAAAAAGCAAATCCATCATTGTAAGGACCCTATCTGAAAATGTTATAGAATCAAGCTTCCTCCTGCTAATACAGAATAACTGACAGAGAACTCTGTAACTTGATCAAAGATTCAATTAAAGTTTCAGTAATGTCACAGCATGATTATCAGGAGATAGATATATACATACATACACACCCACATATATAGTTATGAAGTTACAGAAAACCTGGGTCTTCCAAAAATGTACAAATCCTCATTTCCCATGCAAGGCTGCAGAAGGTAATATACAGCATGTGCTAAGTTGCCAGGCTATAAAGAAGGATACTATGTTTTGTTTGGCAGAGAACAACAGAGAGCCTCAGATGGGTTGGCAGAGCACCAAATGCCAAAGGTTTAAAGAATTACAACCTCCAGCCAAAGGAGAAAAAAAAGTGTTGGTTTTCGGGATTGTGCCAGGACCTTAAGATTTACTAACATAAATTGGTTTTGAAGAGGGAGAAACACATTTTGCACACAGTGGGAAAGGCTAGAAGTAGGACTTGGGTATTTTCAAAGCCTCAAGTTATTTTCAAAGACTCCTAGCGTGAGAAGGGAACCCACTAGCAGCACCAGTGATAGAAAGAATGATGCTGTCCAGAGATACGGTGATTTCCATGCTAACCATTAGCCTAAAACCATGCATAGATAATTCTTCCTTAAAACAGAGGGTATACTAGTTCTGTAGACTGATTAATATTTCTTCAGGACTTACTTAGCTCAAGCTTGTGTGTAAAACAGACTGAAGATATTGCAAGGTGACCAACACACACGTATGCACCCTCATGGCCTTATTTTGGTGCAACAGGAAAATATTATCTGTGCATACAAGCCATTCCAGCTACTGAGCGTTTCTTGGAAAAAAATGTCAGTCCCATGAGAACTAAAACATCCTGAGAGTATCTCAAAAGGTATTTGCATCCAAATGCAGTCTTGTGTTAAGAAAAAGCATTTTTTCCCCCCAAAATAATAATACTAATCAATTCTTACAAAGAAGAAGAAACACAAGCTAGGAAAAATGCAGCTTATTGTGCATTCTGCTAAACCAGACCATTGGTGTATGGATTCATAATTAAAGCTTTTATCCAGGCCTTATAAACCCAACCTACAGTAGTCTTTCAAAGAAACAGTGAGCACAGACATTCACACTGAATTCAAGAACAAGTGAGCTCAGACACCCACACAACTTTCACATGGAAGAAAAAGCCTTAATAAAATAATCCAGAGCTAATACATGGAGACCAAAACTGATACCAAGAATCAAATGCATCTGCTGACTGATGGAGCAGAATTAGTGCATAGTGCATCAAGGGGAAGAAAAATAGCATTCAGCCCACCTTTGAAACACATAGGTGGCAGAATATTCTCTGCCCATTGAAAATCTTGAATAATACAGCTTTGCCATCTTCTGTGGAAAACAGTGCATCCAAACTCTGCTATCAAAGTGGAAAAGGCCTGTATATTTGAATGGAGCTAGTAAATAGCTATTTAGTGAGCAAATGTGTCAATACTTTTTCTCATTTTGTGAGCACTGTATAGGAATAGCAAGGATTCAACAGGCCTGATGTCAGTATAGCTGTACATCAGCTGAGAGTTTTCCCCAATGACTGCTTCCTGAATGAGGCACTTTCTCATCTTCTGTGGCTGACCTTTTAAAAGGTGTTTTGCTGTAGTTTCTGTGCTACCCTGATACTTAATTTCAAATTATTTTTTCCTTTTTTATGGATAGTTACATGGAAACAGAACATCCTGTATGCTAAAATAATACATGTGACCTTCAGGTGAATTTAACCTGAGTGTCAGATTGGCACAGATTATTTAATTAACCAGTTGCTCCATCTTGATCCTACATGAAATTTGGAACCTTAGAAAAAAGAGGTCGTTTCTTCAGCATGGCTATTCCTGGGATGACAAAAGGGGATTAAGGACTTTTTCAACAGAACTACTATGACTTTTTTTCAGAAAGATTTTTAAAGGGGTCTGTTTAAACATGTTAAGCAGTTAAGACCTATATTTCTGGTCTAAAACATGAACTGAAAGTTCATATCAGCTGTGCAATGGAGTGCCAACAGAGATGCACAGCTACAGCAATGCATGGAGACTTTTTACAGCTAAATACAGACCAGCCATGTCCATATGGTTCTGCACTGAACAAGTCCTGTCCTTCAGCAGAACTTAATTCAGGGGAACACCATCCAATGTGATTATGCCACATCTAGTCCCAAAGACAGCTCAGGAATGTCCTTGTCCTCACTCCAGGATGTGATGCTGACATACCCTAAACTTTCTTCTTGAACTACAGACTCTTCAAGAATCTCTGTGTTTACAGTCCTCTCTCTTCTCAACTTCTTGAGCCTTATGCCTCCCATGAGGACACCTAGAGGCATTTCTTCCTTTTATGGATCAGCAGTCAGGAAACTCACCCAAGATGCAAGAAATACCCGAGAAATTCAGCCCCACAGAGTTTCTGACTTGTAGAAGACCTAGCCCTGAAGAAAGTATGATTTAATCATGACTCCAAAGCTAAAATTACTTGTGCAAGAATCAGCATTAGCCTTTGACCAACTGTGATTTGCAAAGAAGGAAGAAAAGTAAATTTCTTGCTTTTTTAAAATTCAAGACTAAGGTACCTACTTTCAGGAGGTCCAGAGTAGAGAAATTGGAGGGAAATGGAGCACCTCTCAATATGTGTCGGCCAAGGGGTCCTTGAGAGGCAGCTTAAAAACATACATCAACTTTTATTAAGGCCTACTTTAAGAAACTATCTGTTCAGTAGTCTTCCAGTATAATTGCCTTACTTATGTCACAGACAAGTTACGAACAACACTAAAGAATCTGCATTCTTATGGGCAATCAAAATTTAGGTACAGCAATGCTAAAATTCACAACACTTGGAACCAATTTACCCATGCAACCCCCAGCTGCCCTATGCAGAGCACAGTTTTTTGGCTGCTGAGCAGAAAGAAGTTTACCTGATAAATGTCTACATAGTTACATGAGCAAAATCTTTCTAATTCTTTATTATAGCATCCTTATGATTTTAAGGGAATTACTTCTTCACTAGAGCATTCCAAATGATAAATCCAAAACACACAAGAAGATCACTATTCCACATTACATTATTTGGCCTGTTATTTGAATAGGACTTTTTCAGAAGAGTAGTGATCTTAGGGGGTAGGGGTTCAGGTTGCCTAAACCAGGCCTTTTAAAATCTCCAAAATGCGTTCCTAGGCATGTGTATAAATAACAAGGTCTTTTTCTCCCATTTCAAGACAGTGACACTGTGCTACAACTGTTTTATCTGGTTTGCAAGGGTGGGTTTAATAAGAAGTGATTTATTTCTCAATATCCAGCTTTCAAGTAGCACAGGCATTCTGGCATTAAAGGACAAAGGTCAACATGAATCTATGAGTTGCTAATATTTTACTCTGTGCTACACGTTCACAGCTGTTTTCACTAGGATCTTTATCTATTGTCTGCTTCAGTCCCTAAAATGGAGATTGAGTGGTGGTATGGAAACATAAAGAGATTGGAGGGACAGTGAAAAAAAAAAATCAATAAAAGACTTGTCCTCATTTTGTCTGAGACATAGTTAATTTTCTTCACAGCAGCTAGTGAGAAGCTGTGTTTTGGATTTCTTCTGAGAAGGCTGATAACATACTGATGTTTCTAGTTGCTGCCAGGACAGTCAAGGACTTTTCAGCTCCTCTGCTGTGCCAGGGCCTGTAGGTGCAGGAGAAGCTGGAAGTAACCCCCAGTTACTAGCCTAGGATTCAATCTCAGCTTTAGGATTGAGACCCAAATTGGCCAATGGTGTATTCCATATCATGCACGGTATATAGAGGAGGCTCTGTCCAGAAGTTTCTCTCGTCTCTCTCTCACTCACTCAATCAGCTCTTGGATGCTCAGGTTCTTACCTCTTTTCCAGGATTGCAGTTTTGGGACT
>NW_010113549.1:0-21098 GCF_000699245.1 Pterocles gutturalis | reverse complement strand
CACAGAGAAGTGCCGATTGCTTTTGGACCCATTTGCTTGTGCATGCTTTATCCTGGCCGAGGCTTCAGGGCATGCTTTATATGTATATATTTTAATTTTTTTTTTTTTTTCTGGCACAAGACCTGCCCTGAACCAGTCTCTCCCAGTCACCTGCAGCCCCACGGGGGTCCCGCATTGGAAACACAAGCAGCATTCAGGGACTTTTTCAACAGGGTCGGTGAAACCAGCCCCTCCCGTGGCTGCAGGGCCCCGCGTGTGTCCCCCCCGGCTCCAGCTGTTGCTCTCCATGCACCTCTTCCACCCAGGATGGGGATTTTGATGGTTATAAATCTGTTGGCGTCTCACCTGCAGCATTATTCAGCCCTGCTGCACTTGGCATCGTCCCCAGCTTGCCCCAAAATGCCCCGCACCGTGCTCCCCCGTCTCTCCTCTGCATCCTCACCCTGAGCATCCCCAGGGTTTTCTCCCACCCATATTCTTCTGCCACCTGTGTTGATGTTTTTACCAGTCCCACTCAGAGGAGCACAGTTCAAAAGCCTTTTCTTTTTATACCTTTCCGTAGTTTTCCTTAATTGACCTCCGCTTTCCCTTCCCCTCCTCTGTCCTTCATCCCTTTCCATCATTTCCCTCCTGGCCATGCCACGCGTGCAGGGACGAGGGACAACGGATGAGTGGCGCTGCCAAGACACCAGCCAACAGCGATCAGCTTCCAGGGCATTTCCCAGCCTCTCTCCGCAAAAAAAAAATCAATTTTAGATCCATCTTCACAAATTAAAGGTGCCAGCAGCAAAAGCCAACTCATTTCCAAGTCTATTTAGGATTTATTGAGAAGACAGCAGTACCTACAGAGATTAAACTATTTCTTCCACTATTTATTTGCCTGCGTTTCAGCTGCCTGGCGATGCTCACGGCCGGCACGCGGCCATCCCACCTCTGTTCATATCTCGGCACAGATCCCTGCTGCGGGGTCAGATGAACCCTGGGGGCTCTTGCAATATTTTCGTTTCCAAGAGCTTTCCCACCTGGAACACCCTACAGCATCAGCAGAACCGCTTCCAGCCTGCGGGCACGGTCTGGCTTTGCAGTCGCCGGACAAAACGTGGGGTTTCGGTGTGGGGCGGCGGCGCTGGGGGAGTTTCGCTGCTGTGGAAGGAAAGACTCGAGGGGGTGTTAAAGCCAAGAAGCTCAGCCAGGCACTTATTTCATTTGGGACACGTGAAAATGAGCAAAAAACCACCAGCCTCAGATTTTCAGCCTGGGGAAATCCCATTCTGCAAATCCATCCTGAGAAATCAAACCAGTGGGGGGAAAAAAGAAAATTCTGCTGACAACCAGGAGCCATCCAGCTCCCCTCCTCCAAGGCATTGCTCTGCTGGAGCCATGGGGAACCCACCGCAGCCCCCATCCAGCCCAAATCCCACAACTCTGTCGCAAGGATGTTGCCTCATAAGCTTTTTCCTTGAAAACCCAGGACCTGATGACGTAGGGTGCCACAACTCAAGAAACCCCCAGCGTATGCGGCATGACTCTGGTTTTATAAAGCAATCATTGTTGAGGGGACTTGACGCCGGATTTTCACATGCTGGGTTTAACAGGGGATTTATTCAGGGGAACAGTTGGAGCATGCAGCATCAGCATCTCATTAGCGTCAGGGACAATGCCCCTCCAGTTTAAGACTAAGAAGTAGGTTTAGGTTTCCCTATATAACTTTATCTTAAGGGTTTAGGGAGCCACAACAGAGCTGAGTTTAGATTATTTCTATTAAAAGCCCCGAAAAAGGTTCAATCACACTTGAAACAGCTGGGAAGGGCGAGTGAGCCGCAAACAGCCGTTGCTTTTCTCCCCACTGCTCTACGCCAAACGTCCACCCTGGTGAAGGTCTGGTTCCGCCACGGAAACAGAGCCTGAAGGGAGCAGTGGGAAAATGCAAAAGGTTATGGGGTTCAAGCTCCAAGACGGAGGAACAAGGTTATGTAAAGTTTTACAGGCCAGAGCAAAGACCGTGAATATGTGAAAGAAAACAAACAGGGATGAAGTCAGCCACACACGTGCTCCGAGGTTGGTTTGGACTCTTCATAAACAATTTAGGGGTTGATCGGCAGTTTTTAAGCTTGTGGGAATGGGGGAAAAACCCCCTTGCCCCAGAGCTCTCCCCACAGAGAGCAAAGCCGGAGCAGAATCCCGACTCGGCGCATCCCTGGAGAAGCCCACGACTCCTCCGTACGGAACAAGAGCATCACTCCCAGCGCTGCCAAACACCAGCCCAGCTGTGATGCTGCTCCCGCTGCTGCGGCACCCGAAACACCGGGCGCTGCGCGTTGTCCAGCTCTCCATCACTTCCCTGCCCCTTGGATTGGTTTGATGCCATCACACCCCTCTCGGGGAGCGGCTCCACTTCCTACTTGAGGAACGGAGGGGAGGTGAGGGAAGTGTGGATAATTCAGACAGCTTCCCACGCCCTAAAAAATGTCCTTCTCACTCAAGTAAGCATTTGCACATACATCAGCTGCTAATTTTAGGATGAAGCTTTTAGCCATATTTCTTTTTTCTATTTTTTACTTTTAGCTGAAAATATATTTCTAGGGGAGACTCAGCCCCGACCCCGGAACCTGGTGCTGATGGGCACCCATAAAGGTGAAAATATTTCATCTGCCACATCCACCATCACTCACTCCAGCGCATTCCCACTGTAAGAAGAAGAAACCCACGGAGTGATGATCGAGCACAGGATGAACACTTCATGCATTTTATTGAGTCTGTTTAAATTTGCATTATGACATCTTACATAGGGAACAAACTCCTCCTAAATGTTAGCTATCAAACCTGCTCGAACCACAGTCCGATAACCTCAGAGTACCATTTGGTATTAAACAAGTCCAGTATAAACAGATGTAAAATGCTGTACAAAAAAACCCAAAAACCAAAAAAAACCCCACCCCAAAACAAAAAAAACCCCAAAACAAACAAAAAAAGCTGTTACATTCTCAACTGAATTCAGGGTTTCCCAACCAACAGCTGTACTGAGAGATAGTGAAATTCAGGAAGGGGTCTCAGGTATTTTAGCTTAAGGGAACAAAATCAGATAAAACAATCAAAAGAAATTCAACGGTATGTTTCCCTATAAGAAAAAAAAAAAAAAAAGAAAAAAAAAGAGATATTTCATATCAAAAACAGGTTGGGAAGCCCTGGTATAACAGATGCAAACTTTTCTTTTTTCCCACAACACAACTTATATGTACTTTGGGTAAGTTACCATTGATTCCGTCTCTTCACCCTGCTCCTTCCCTCCCTAGTCAAGGATAAACAAATTAAAAGCCTAGTGTATGTAAGGCTTGGAAATATTTCTGAATTTGTTATGAATTCCCCTAGCGTGGCTCCAAGCCAAGCCTCATCCCAAGCACCTCCTCCCGGGAGCAGGCAGAGGAGCAGGCAGACATTTCCGTAACGACTCCGCACCTCGTCAGCTCCACGCTTGCTCACACCCCTTACCCGAGCAACGCGAGCCCCTCGCGGTAGGAGCAAGGGTGACCGGTGAGAAACCCAAGCCATCGACAGCTCCATGCACGTACACGGTAATGAAAAGGATCCCAGACTAAAGATAACACTGCGGCTGAGCCCAGAGGATGAAGCCTTGTAGTGCAGCGTGACAGTGAAGATGATGCTGGGAGATTCAGAAAACCCCTCATTGCACTGCTAAAAATCAGAGAGCGATGCTCAGCCTTCACTGAATTTATTTTCTCATCTTATTACAAGACCGCTGGGAACCTCCTCTTTGCATAGGCTGGAAGATAAACATTGATTGCGGATATACCGGGGAAACAAGTTCTTTGGACTCTTCTGTATTTGCATAATCCAGACAAGTGACAGGAAACGGGAATGACAGTCATTATGGTCCATTGTGCCAACTTGGGTGGGAAATCCATCCGTTTACAAGTTGACACAATGGACAATTATGGCTCCATCAAAACCAGTATCATGTCAGCGCAGCTGCTGTGCCCACACATCAATTCTTCCTAGAAACAGTCTTTAAACTTTTAATGAGTGGTTTCTATGCATGCAGTACCTACACTAATCAAATCACTTTTAAAACAAGTCAATTAACTGCCTACAAGTTCTTTGCAAAAAAAACCCCAAAAAACCAACCCCAATGTGTTTGAAGAAATAAAATAGCGCACATGAAAGGGAATGCTAACGAATGCCAGGAATAACTCTTCAGTCTTCTAACGGATAAAGCCCCAATTAAAAGCCAGTAAGCACTCACAACTCTGTATCAGTTCACAACCTGAGTTAAACCATCAAATTCACTCTTAAATAAAATATACTGTGTGTTCTTCTGGGTTTTGGCTTTGTGACTGCTTTAACTGCCGTGTCTGGGAGCCCTGTGGACACGGGTCTGCCCCATCAGAAAGGAATGAAGCTCACGCACCAGATAAATATTCACAGCAGGAGGCTGAGTGGTTTGAAAAAACCACCATGATAACTACCGAGGTGGGCAATAACAGGGAACCTCCTTCAAAAATAAAATAAAGAAACAGCCTTGAATGCAAAAGAAACCACGAGGAGATGGAGAGTTATCCAGGCTTTGAAGGACGGCGAGGAGAGGCTCCCACATGGTGGCACTGTGACCCAGGCAGCTGAACCACCAAGGCTGGCTCTTGCCTCCTGGACTCATCGTTCTTGTACAGCCAGGCCTTTGAACATGACCCATCGAGCCACTTGAACCCTTGGCGTGGCTACAAGCATGAGTGAAGTGGCTGTACTCCTCCTGTCATACCAAGAAAGTGTCGCCTCAACAAATGCTCAATACCAAAATGATCCGTAAAGTGTGAATCAGGCTAACGGTGAACCTCGTTAGAGCGGCTTTCCTATTTTGTTAGCAACTGAAGTGTTCATGTTGGCTTTTCCTACCTTCAATCTAACTTTAAAAGAATAGAATTGAATTACCAGAGGCTGACAGATGACTCGACTACGTAAAGAGGTCTGCGCTGAATCAGCAATTTAATTTCTGTGAATTCCTCCAGGCACCAGGCAATGAACCCCCAGCGCCTTTACCAGGCTCAGCGCTAGAAAAGGCGTTATCCAACATTGAGAATGTTCAGGGTCTCCTGAACTGAGGTTAAATTACATGTTCTTGGTACCATTTGGGAAACCTCCAACATTTTTATTAGTTGCTGTTGTTACAGAAGGATAAAATGTTAAGGCATGCCACTATTAAGCTATAACAAAACTGTAAAGTTGATTCTACCAACGTAAACAGTTACCGGAAACTCGGAACATTAAAAAGAAAGTGATGTTGAATGACACGTATCACAGCCGTGCTTCACATTAATTAGCACTAGTGGGCTCCTTTCTTTCCAGTTCCCAGCTTTAGTCCTCAAGAGATGTACATCAGACTTCCAAAATCTAACACGGTGTCCACAGAGAGGGTGTTTTTTCCTTCTAATTCTACACTCCAGTAAATCAGTAAAGCTACTGGAACTGCAACTGACAGCGCGGATTTGCGATGTGAACGCTACTGATAGAAATTCAGAAGTGTTATTTTATTGAGGAAATTTTGGCATAGAGTCTCCAGCACCTGAAATTCACAGCTAACTTCCCATTTCACAGTGATGCATGCCAGAGAGAAAAATTCAAAAACATGAGCTTGTTTATTCTGCTGTTCAAAAAGAACACACGGATCCCCTCTGCCACGACGGTGTGTCCCACCAGGAGGACAGCAAGCTCCGTAGCCAGTCAGGGTTTCCCACTGAACCAAACACCACAAAACGCACACGCAGAAGAAAAATCTGTAATTTTGGGACATTGTGGAATCCTTAACTAGCTGATGAGATGTTAAAATGGCTTAGAGCAGAGGCTATAGCTTATGCAACCACCACTATAAAACACCAAAAATGTGTTTTAATTAGGAAAAAGAGATGGGCCAGCTTTGGTTTGGTTATTGGAGGAACAAGTGACATTTCCCATACAGCCAGCAAGAGCAGTTCATATCCCTTCAATACTGCCTTCCCTGTTGCACATGTAAGCTAGAAAAAAAAAATAAAATTAGAGAATAAACCAAAGACCAGGTCATTAACGGGGAATGATGTTTTCCCCTGACACTGATGAGAGTCGAGGTACATTGTCCAGTTCTCAATTTCAATATACCACACAGATAATTTCAAAAGTAAATTCAGCTCACTGTAATTTCTCCAATGGGAGTATAAAAGGGTTGCTGGGGTTTTTAAAATGTTATTCTTAAAATTGCCTGTAAAATTGGCTTAAAATTTAAGTGTACTCTCATAACCAATTATAATTTTCAGATTTAACCTAACACTGCAATGATCTTTTTTCCAGTTAATACTTCAGTTATTTGTCTATGGCACTAGAGCCACAGGCTCTCAACACGGGATATATCAGCATGTTCACTCAACAGATCCAGAGGTAATGGAAACTAATATAATTGAAGCTGGTAGTGAACAAAAAAAACAACCACCTGTCAACACCTGTCTGACGAATAGTTACACAGAGCTGCCTCAAAAACTGGAAGTCAACAGAAAAACTGGGCATAAACCTCACTGAATGAACGGGTACATACCGGTTTGTATTATTAGATATTAGTAACCATACCAAGAAATAACCAGCCATTAGAACAGTTTCTAATTTTTATCATATTTTTTGGTGTCAATACTGAGCCAAAACACTGCAATTATAACATTTAATTTCCTTTTTTTTTTTCAAATGCAATTAAGATGTCTAATTCAACTGGTTTTATATTACAGTAGCTGTTCACATAAATAGTACAGATATGCACTGCTCTTGACAGGTACACAGTCACAAAAGCAGCTCTCTTTTATTAAGTTTGCTCTCTGGGTGGTGGGTTTTGTATGAAAAGCATTCTTGATTTCTAAGCATGGTACAATTTTAATTCTTAATGTGTTAGTACAACAGTGCATTGGAAAAGTACTGAGCTTCTACAAAAAAGCTTTACAATTTTAAAACAGATTTTTTTTTTATTTAAACAAGCATAGGCAATTCTTATATTTCCACAACAAGATAAATATCCCAATTAAGCTAACAGCTCATCCTACAGCGTGCCATAGTGATGGGGAAAGGGCTAACATTAGTGTTATTTACACAGATATGTCCAATATTAACCCAATATGAAAATTAAATGTATGTTCAAGTGTGCAATTAACTTCATATTAATTTTTCAGATAGTTGATTTCTTGCCAAAATTCCTCTATGACTCATATACATTTAGTTGGGATGACTTCTCAGAGAACTCCTCATAAGCACAATCTTGAGGACAAAATGTTTATTGGACTGGGATGGCAAGGGCTGGGTGGGGGAAAAGAACTTCACAAAGAAAAAAATATTTTTAAGGGGGTAGATGTCTTTGGACAAGCAAAATTTAACACCCAAACTGACTAGATCTTGAAAACCCTAATTAAAGAAATTTTCAGATTTTAAAAGCTTGAATTCAGAAAAAATGCTTTAATGAGGGAAGATTCACTCCAAGTCATTACTATACATTGAGGTACCACTCAAAAAGTGGCCATAAAGGAAGTGACTTCTTTGCCCATCACTATCACACTAGCTGCTTGGCCATAAATCCAGATCTCATTTAGACAACACTCTCTCTGTTCCCAGAAGCTAAGACTGCTCTGCGACAAATGGGACAAGTGGAATTTTCTGATAACCAGCGATCAATGCAGTGGACATGATACTCATGTGAACAAGGCAATTTACGGAGCTTGTTGCCTTCCGTGTACTCTGTAATACACACACTACAGGTTTTCAGAGCATCGCTTTCACCAAAATTCCTCATGGCTAGGTTGTCAATTTGTTCTTTGGTGAGTCCTCTTGGTTGGTCATCGTCATCTTCATTTAGTAGGAAAAACTGCGCTAGGCTAAGGAATGGCAGAGAACCACTTTCTTCAAATGTGACCGATCCTCTCGTATTCCGACCTTCCCGTCTGGCACCAGATGTTGAACCACCTTCATTACCACCTTCATACACCTCCCCTGAGCTGACATCTGTACTTTCATTGCTTGAAGTGCCACTGCCTCCATTCTGCGGCTCAGAAGCATCCACGTTCTGATTTGAAGTTGGGCCACTAGGATCTGCATCACTATCACTATACATGAAGTAACTCAGCTCTCCGAAGCCTGTCATGATCTGCCTTAGCATAGTCTGAATAGCCACTGATGTAGTCTCACTCAAGCCTGTGTTTAAGATCCTACGGATAGGAATCCTAATAGTACTGACATAAGTTCTCACTCCAGCCCGTTCTGAACGTGAAAATGTGCGCCTAAACCCTCCCCGTTCACTTTCGTAAGTCACCGTGTTGTTAGGTGTCTGGGACCTGGACCGAGTTCTATTGGCTATGCTGTCTCTTTGCCGATATTCTCCCGGACGAACTCTTCTCACCTGAAGATCAAGTACTATGGTAGGAGGCCTCTGCCCAGGAGTTGCGGACTCACTGGTGCTGTTAGTTTCTGAAGAACCTGCTGCTTGAGGAACAGGTCTCGTTTCAGGGGTGGAAAACAGAACTGCATTTTCACTTGGCATCTCAGTCCCCACTGCATGTTGCCTCAATGTCACATGCTGCCTAGTTCTAGAGCTTCCCTCAGCTTCATTCACTGAGGAGTGGTCAAGTGTTTGAGATGATGTACTGTGATGAGACCTGCGAGGAGTCTCACTCACTGGATTAATAGGTGACCTACTTCTATCAGTCCTAGCCCGTGTTCTCCGCTGCTCTGGACTCCTACTTCTCGCTCTCCTCTGCCCTCTAGGAGGGGAAGCTTCCTCAGTTGTTAGCTCCTCTGAAGTGCTCCTCCTTTCTGATCCAGGCTGCCTTACAGATGGTGATTCAGACCTTGGAATTTCAGAGTCACTTTGGCTGTTTTCCAAATCCTCCCCACCGGAAGGCTCTACAGATGGCTCGTTCTCAGTTTCTGGATTTGTGTTCCCATTATTACGGTTGACATTTATTTCCAAACTGAATCTGAAATCACCACTATTTGGGTTAGTCCGGCTCACTGCTCTCCAAGACTGGTTTCCTCGTTGCCCACTTCGTGTTGTATTTCCAGTCTGTCGGACTGAATTAAGCCAGTCTATTATAGAATCTCCATTTGAAACATCTTCTGTGGACTCTGCACCTGCAAAAAAGACAAGGAACTACCAAAATTAGAGTACTGAGCTAATTTTGGAGTGATCTTTTCCAAGAACATAATTGCTTAGTTTAACAAGCAACAATTTAGAAGTGCTTAATCCTTTATCAAGTGCTATTGTGGTTTCATATGCAGCATCACAAATCTTATCTACCAGAGCTTCTTTTAAGGGAGCAGGAGTGGACTTTTTTCTAACATGTAGGATAGGCTGCAGCCATGACATAGCAAACAAGTCATCAAAATAACACATATTGTTTACTGTAAGTAAAAGGGAAGTCACATTTCAGGTGTCATAGCACATCAATATTCAATTGTTTTCCTTTCCAAACAATTATGTGATCTACCGACTGCTAAACAGAGAACTAAGTTTGTCCTGACCCCTCAACCTGAAGAATAGCTTTATAGCAAATCTGTCTCACTAACGAATGACCCCAGTGGTAAGCTCCAAGCATTCTCCACCAATCTCTATAGAAGGGCGACAACGAAAGCAATACAGCATCTTTGAAAGGGAAGAATGGTGAATAAAAAAAAAAAATAAATGAGGGATTGCCGAAAAGCATCCCAGAAGGGAGCAAACAGGAAAGCAATCTTAAAAAAAAATTCCACCAAACCTAAATGAAACTTTATCTTGATGCAAGTAACAGATGCATTAAGTGAAATCTGTCCCAAACTGACCTCTGCAGCAGATATCAGACACAACGTTTACTTAGTTTTGAAACAAAGCTCACCTTGCACCTGCCTAGGCTTAACTTGTTCCACTCCTGCACTCAAGTTAAGGTCCGTACGGAGTGCTAAAGTTAAGAGTTTTCACAAATACTGTATATACCTCTATTCTCATCACTGTTTTGCTGTGGCGGACCTTCTTTAACTTGGTGTAGCCTTCTCAGCAACTCTTCTTCAGTAATTTCACCTTAGAAAATAAGCAAAATTTTCCAAAAATATTTCCAAATCATATGTATGGCAAGCATTATCAAAAGCTTCTAAAGAAGGTACAAGCCACTGCTTGTCTGTTTTTTCTAATTAAATCCTGCCACAATGAGATTGCCAAACAGGCTGCTAAGGGGAAATTCAGACACTTCAGTGCCATTGTCCCAAGTAAGTTTTGCTGAAGCTGAAAGAACCAACAGTTTCAACCTATTCAAGACAGATGAGCTTTCTGGTTTTGTAACTTCTACAACTTATCAGCAATTTTCATCATCTTATACCAATTACCTGGCTGTCCAGAGTAAAATATTTAAGATAGCACCTTCATAAGCATGAAAAAAAAGGTTTAAAATAGTCGAAGTAATGTCTTAAGTTAGAACTGGTCCTATAAAGAGTCAATTTACAGTAATAGATCAATTGAAAACTGACATAAAAATGCCCATACAGAATCTTACACCAGACTACTTACCCTAGTTACAAACTCTTAACCTCACCAGCATAAAGTTTTCACACAGGTGTTTAAGGGAGATTACTTTTCGATCAAAAAAGTCTAAGGGTCCGTAACTGTGAAACTGTGTAATCTCTGGGTGTTCCTGTCAAGTTGGGTAAACACTAGACTTTTGTATCTGATGAATCTACATCATGCTAACTACCTCTCCACTTGTGAGGGGAGCACACAAATGTGAGTATGCACAAATCAGCAAGAAGCTACCTCCTACCATGGAACACAACTGCATCACAAAAACTAAAGGGGTGAAACAGCTTCAGGAGAACAGAAAATGACACAAATTGCCTACAAGCAATTCTAGTAAGAAGTACATACACAAGCATTACCTACCTGGTGTTCCTAGCAAATTGTTATCTCTCATAAGCCTGTAGTCCTCTTCACTCAGGTTGTTCACAAACTGATAGAAAGCTTCTTCTCGATCTAACCGATCTAGCTGACTCTGACGTTGTGCTTCTGATTGATCTATATTCCTTTTATCACTAGAATCTGAGCTTTCCATCTTGATGAATGGAAGAGTACCTAAAAAGGAGAAAATACATCCTTCATCCAGTGCAGTGAAATATAGCATGAAATTTAGGTATGTCTAACCTGTACAACACTTCCTTCTTATCCTTAAATTCAGCAAGGCAGGGAGTAGTTTGCTAACGAAGCTTCAGTTAGGATAAGCTGCATAACCACAGGGATCACAAATGAAATAACGATCAAAGCATGAACTTCTTCAATAAATACAAACAAAATCTATGCCCACTATTAACAAATACTCCACAAAGCAGCAAGTATGAACGTGTGGAATAATATCAACCATAACCCTTAGTCCAACTTTACATAGTTGACTATGTGTCCATGACTATCCGCTTTTCGGCGTAAAATATTCCTAAGTCTGCAATTGCCTCACAAATCACACCTTTATAGTCCATACAACAGCATAGTACAAAGGCATAAGCAAGCCATCCTTGATGTTCTCTAACTCTAAATGAGCATGGGATGAAGCATCCATCACTTCTTCCTGCCCTGCACTATGGTGAGGGAAGCAGGAATCAATCTAACTTAACTGCCTGCTACGAGAAACACCCTCTGTAACATCCAAGTGAATTTTAACGCAATGAAGGACTCAAATACAGAAGACAGAAGCTCCCATGGTACACCATGTGTGCAAAAAAATCCCACCAATCTAGACTACTAATTTCCTCAAAAAAGGAAAAGGGTTTGTAAAATCAACTTTGTAGTTTTACATCAAAAGAAGAATTTGCTGGCAAGTTACAGCATTTATTGAGTTACTGACATTGATGATTAGAATTTCCAGGACAAAACTCCCCAGTGTATACCAGGTATAACATCTGTCAGAGCTGCTCCCATTCTGTGAATTTTTTAATATAATCTTCTCCTCATGTTGTTTTTCATTTGGATGGGATCCTTGACAATGTGTCTTTCTCAAAACAAAAAAAATTATCAATTAATGCCATGTCTCTATTTGACAAATATTATACCAAATACATGCAAATACAGGAGACATTGTGGCACTAGTTGCACCATGCAAATATATCCAATTAAGTTAAAATAATAACTAGTTTCCTTAATCACTATGCCTTGCTATTCACAACATCAAGATTTTTTCCTGTACAACTGGTAGAATCTAGTTACTCAGAAAGGTAATTAGCAAGCTAATCCTCTGCATGCTAAAAAGCTCTGCAATAACATTCCCCATCAGAAAAACATTCCTTTCATTTAAACCATACTTCATGTGACATGAAAATACTGGAAGAATAAAGCTTTTCTGCTTCTCACTGGAAAATTTCCAACACTCGGACATCTGTCTAGTGCAAAAAGCATCTTTTTTTGGTTTGTCAGCACAGCTGTCAAGTCAAGACTGCCCACAGTTTACATTAGTGCTTTTTCACAGAAGAGCAGCACTGCATGATCTCCAAGGGTAGCTTATTTCAGCTGCTATCGTGAAAATTAAAGTGCACCCACAGCCTCAGTCAGTAACAGCAGAAAATTCCACTGGATAGGACATCTCATTCTTGTAGACTTGCAGATGATAAAATAGCTACTCCAACCCTCTGTCCTGAATTCTGACGCAGTAGAACTTGTTTTTAAGTTAGTCATATTAAGACACAAATGACTTCTTGTCAACCAGCAACACGGGATTGCAAGGCTACCAGTATCATTTGGTTCTGTGAATTTCTGCCATTTTACCAAAAACATTAAGCTTAATTTTCACTTTTTTATCAGTAAGCGGCAGCAATCCCTAGGGTTACTACCATTTCAAATGGAAGCCTATCAGCTTTCTCTGCGTTGCTCAATCTCTGGTGGAATCCAAAGACTTCATGGCCTGTCTGAAGACCTGCATGTGACGTGTTGTCAAACACACTGACAAATGAACCCATTCACGATGGAAGTTGGGCAACGGTTTCAGCAGGTATGTTCTGCTGAGACTGGGCTCAGTTATGAAATCTGTATGCCCTTCAAATCTCAGACACGTACTTCTAACGAGAACATAGCTTGCTTGGAACTCAATGTTTTACAAGCTTGCTGTAGCAGAATTACGACTCCAAGTTAACTTCACTTAAAGACATATTCATTCTAGAGAAGAAAGCAGAAAAACAAAGACAGCTGCTTCTAAAACATCTGAATAAAACCTCAAGTAAAGACTTGCATCAAAACAGAACCTTGAAAGATGCATTAGTTCTCTGGGGATACACATCAAAACTCTAACCGGCATTCCCTTTTTGAGGACAACAATGAAACAAAGCTGAAAACATGATTAAGAAAGTAAGGGAATGTAATAAGATGCTAAAGGGACAGGAGCAGCATAAAGTTTAAAATATTTTCCCCCAAATGACTGACACTTTGGTATTTACTGACTTTAAAACACATTGAATAACTTCATAAGGACGACAATATTAAGATACTTGTGAGCATTACAACCAAGCTTTTAAAAAAGAAAACTGCACCATGCATACAAAGCATGACATTTGTTTACTGCTTATGCTTTGAAATTTTCCTTTTAACTGCAATTCCAGCGCTTGCAGGCACCCCAGCCATACAGTGCCTACTTGGTTCAAAGACATTTGCCCATCCCATTTCAAAGATGAAGGGGAACCATTCTTGGTCAGGGAAAAAGGGAGAGTCAAAAGAAGTGAAGTGGGAGGGGAAAAATAATCTCTTCTTTACCAACAGACTAATGTACTTCAGTAGGCGGTCCTTTAGGAAATGCTCTGAAGAAATCAAAGTTGGTCTTACTTATTTCCAGGTTTTCTCATATCTTCCCTCCTAAACCATGAAATCAGCTATTGGCCAAGACTGAAAAGATGCTATTACTAAGAAAATTCAAGATCCCCCCTCTGAAGCTTTTAAGAATTGAATTTGCATTAGGACTATTTCTACTAGTGACAATCTCGCTGTATTTTCCTACTGCAAGCCACTCTAACAGATGCCACTGGCCCACTGGATCTCAATTTCATGCTGTTCATATTCAATGTGCTGGAACTGCTACGAATCTATAGGGGATGCTCTGCTGGGTTTGGCTGGGGTAGAGTTCATTTTCTCACAGTAGCTGCTCTGGGGCTGGTTTGGGTTTGTGCTGGAAGAAGTGTTGGTAACAGAAGGATGTTTCGTTATTGCTGAGCAGGGCTCACACAGAGTCGAGGCCTTTTCTGCTCCCCACCCCACCAGCAAGTGGGCTGGGGGTGACAAGGAGCTGCGAGGGGACACAGCTGGGACAGCTGACCCCAGCTCACCAAAGGGATCTTCCAGACCATAGGGTGTCACACTCAGCATGTACAGTTGAGGGAAGAAAAAAGAAGGGGGGACATCCAGAGTGACAGCACTTGTCTTCCTGAGTACCCGTTACGCATGATGGAGCCCTGATGTTCTGGGGGTGGCTGAACACCTGCCTGCCCATGAGAAGTAGTTAATTCATTCCTTGTTTTGCTTTGCTTGACTGTGTGGCTTTTGCTTTACCTACTAAACTGTCTTTATCTCAGCCCCTGAGTTTTCTCACTTTTACCCTTCCAATTCTCTCCCCCATCCCCCTGTGGGGGTGCAGAGCACTGTGTGGTGCAGCGTTGCCGGCTGGGGTTAAACCACACCAGATGTTTACATTGATGGAAATACAGATGGCAGACACATAAATGCACATCAACACGTTCTCCCTACCTTACAGTTCATTGACAGCAAATGGGACAATACTCTTGAAACCAGAGCTCTAATATTATAACCAGTAAATGTAAAACAGGATTTCTACCCCAAGGCTTCTGCTACTCTCCCTCTCTCCACTGTCCACACTGAGCATTCTAGCTTCACCTCCCACACCACTGCACACCACAACATTACCAGCCTGAACTTACTGGATTATTTAGACTACTACTGCCTCAGCATGACTCCGTAACTCCTATCTGTCCCTCATTCAGGATTCTGCTCTCAGCTCATCCACTGCAGAAAATTAAAGACTGGCTTAAAGAAGCTGACTACAGTAACACAGGGAAACCTGATGAGGGAAAGCCAACAGGTGTACTATGAAGTTACAACAAAATAACCAACATTTGATTATCTAATAAGCAGGTACACTTCAACTCTGTTTCTCTTTCTTCCAGTGGTTTAGTTCAACTCAAAGTAAGCCTTTGTTCTTATCCTAGTTAAAAGATTCAGCATTTCCTTCTTTAGTGTCCTTCCTTGTCAGCACTGAGTTGACAAAGGGTGGGGAAGGTCACATCTACAAGCAGGAAGTGCAGAGCTATCGATTATTGCCAACTTCAGCTGACATAGCCAGCAATGAAAGTCTCTTTCTGGGAGAATGGGGTGGGGACAACATCACCTAAAGGTGGCACAAAACAAGAGAACCATAGCTAGAACAAACTATTTTCTCCTTAAAAAAAAAAAAAGGGAAATGGAAATATTCTTCAGCAGCAGAATATCCAGACACATTAGCCACAGCGCATTCTTAATTGGTGTTCCCATCCTTCCATAAGTCAGCGAAGTATCCTCCCTGCAGTTACGCCTCAACAATCTCCAATATTTCAGAGCACAAATGAGTAGCTGTCTCTCCACTGCTGCGAGAGACTGCAAGGAGCAAAAGCAGCAAGCCCACAAAAGGCATTGTTTGTTACATTCTTTTATTCCAGAGGAAGAATATTATCTTCTTTTGGATAGGAACAATTTAAGAGTACTAGATATTCCTTCAATAACGCAAAGTTACCATTCTTACAGTACAAGAAATATTTTATATTTTCCCTTATGCCAAGTCATGTGTAAACTAAATCCCATCAGTCAGGAATTTATTACTGCTTAAAAACAATCTAGCAGAAGCAATGATAAAATACTAGCATCATCCTTTTACCTTCAACAACACCACTCTATCTACACACTGCTTAGTACTCATGGATTACAGAATTCTTCCCAGGCCATAAGGCACAGTAATAAAACACTAGCTCTTCCTCCCTCAAAAATGTCTAATATCTCCTGACATCAGTTAATTGAACACCAAGACACTACCTTAGCGTGCATTATTGATTTTTTTTAAGTTAAAAAAATATTACACAAAACATTACAACTCTAATTACACTAACTAGGTAAAACTTAGCAGATCTGACAAACTCAGAAATCACTCATTTGCAGGGTTAAATGAAAAAGCAATACCTTAAAGTTATCATCTTAATTAGATTTATGAGGCAAGTCTCAAGTTTTAACAGGAGAAAGGCACAGAATTTGTTAAACAGCAGAAACAATTCAGATGCTCATGAGCTAGCTGTGCAACAAAAAATTCCTCTAAAGTTACCCCCATCTAGGTGTTACCGGTATTTCAATGTTACCTGAGAACCTGTAGTGCCCTGGATGTTAGGAACATTTCATGAACTACCTCACGTCCCAGCAACATAATTAATACCTTTGTATTAACAAAACCGATGATGGCAATATGAGTAAGTGTTTCATACATGTGCTCAGCAGAAGGCTAATTTCTCATTTATGATTCATAACCTCATCTTAATTAGGTACTTCAACCGGTAGAGCACCTTGCTTACTTCCAGCCTGCAGAAATTATCAAACCCTTTGACTGAAAGAAGTGACTCAGTAGTGGAAGCCAGAAATACTTATTTTCTGGTTTGGGTTGTTACAGATTAACTATTTTTTCCTCCTCTGCTTTCACTGAACATACCTCGAAGATATTTTAGCTCTACAGCAGAAGTACAGCACAGCTGTCTGTTCAGCACGCTCTCCACGAACTCTGACTCCAGCAGCTCTAACATACCAGCCCGCCTGGCAGCACCAGCCCCAGCCAGCAGTCTCTCCAGTTCCATTTCTCAAATGACACAGGAGCAGCTAGAACAGGCAGTTCTGTTACCCTGGCTTCTTTAAGCATGAACAGAACCAGCTTCATGCTCAGTGTTCATCTGACCCATCCCACCTCGCAACTACTAGATTTTCCTAGAAGAATAAAAAATTTAAAAATAGTTTCCACGTCAGTCAGTATTCCATTTCTCAATAACCAAAGCTAGCAGAAAGTTAAGACATAACAGAAACTACATTTTAATCTTAAATATTTCACCATGCAAGTCTACAAGCTCAAAAACAGAACCAAAAACTGTCAGTGAATCCTAAAGGAAAAAGATACCATAAAACAGTTAAATGAAACAGCCACCTATCCACATTACACGTGAAGCTTCATTATGTCAAGTCTGGGTGGTTTGGTTTTTTCTTCTTACTAGATTTCTACTAAACTTGCCACAAATTTTAAATACCTATGTCCTCTTCGCCTCAAAAAATATAATGGAACACGTACCACTTTTGGTAAGCTGGAAGAAAATGTTGTCTTCTACGAAGTGTTCCATGTAAACTGCTATAAAATGTAAATGCCAGCTTAACAAGGAGTGCTAAACATCAGGTATTTCCCTACCCCAGTATGTTTCAAAGCAAAGGCCACAAAACAAGACGTCATTCTGAACACACATTTTAAACAGTAGAAAGCAGATTGCATACAATTCTAGAGAATTTAAAAAAAAAAAAGGCACGGAAAATATTTCAACAGAACCAACTGTTGAGATGAAGAAGAGAAACATTCTTAAATGCACTACCAACTCCTGAGAAGTCAGAAACAAGCGAAGAAATCAGGGTACAGAACCCCAGCAGCCTCCAACAGTCCTACAGGCTCTAAGGCAGAGCAGCCATCTTGCTGGATACATTCCCAACCCAAAGAGATCTAGTTAAAAAAGAAACAAAACTCATTACAGTTTTCCAGTAT
Organism: Pterocles gutturalis; assembly: GCF_000699245.1. Lineage (NCBI taxonomy): Eukaryota > Metazoa > Chordata > Aves > Pterocliformes > Pteroclidae > Pterocles > Pterocles gutturalis. Next base: position 3,276 of record NW_010113549.1, on the reverse strand, counting down.
TATCTTCCGTATGAAAGGGTAGAGCTTAGCAATTCCAGAATACTGAGAGCATGTGGAACGAAGATGGAGCTCTGAAAATAAAATGCAGTGAGAACTGCCAAAAATCTAGGGCTTCACATTTTATCATCTGCACTTCCTAAAACAACACTTCTCACAGGCAAGTTGAAAATAAAAGTAGCACTGCCTTTTGCCCTCAAATTCAGATGGTATCACAGAAGAGAAAGCTTAGCATATACAAGGTAACAAGTTTCCAGCACTGGAGTCTCATGAAATGATACTCTCTTCCCCGAGAAGTGAGCCTCCTGCTAGGTCAGCAAGCAGAAGGCCCTCGCTGAAGCTCAAAGGAAGAGGTAATGATGCACGCAAGGAAGCAGTGTTGACACTGAAAGACAGCAGTATAAACAGGATTCACATCCAAGGAAGTTGTGCCCATAAAACTACACAATGACCATCATATAGAGTGTTGATTTCTGAAGAAACAGAACTTCTGGTTAGTGAAAGCACTAAGCCTACCATAAGTCACTGAATTTCAATTAAAAAAGAAAAATCAATCTTTAAATTTACTACCAAATCTCGCTATCTCCACAAAACTGCTGCTACTAAAAGTAAAAAGGCCAATCAAACAATGACAATCACCACAACCCACGCAGGAGTTCCGATACATGGATTTTTGGGGTTGCTGTTGATGTCTAGTGCCTAACAAATATTGGAATTGAAAATAAAATTAGGTAAAATTTATTTGAATTTAAATAGATATCTCTAAGACTAGAACTCCTTTTCTGATGATATACCCAGGCAGGCAAGCCCACGCATTTTAACAAGACTACGTACACATACATCTCGCACATTGAAATTAAGAGTGCACTAAGCAAAACGTTTTAAAGTTACTAAATTAAAAGAAAACATGCGCCGACTCTTCCTACATATTCAATTCTCATTTGATAGCTTTATGAGACTGTACAGCTCTGCAAACCAACCTGATTAAAAAAGCTGAGCTTCAACACTGCACATCAGCAAAAAGTTACTAACAAGTACCTCATTAATATAAACCTGAACTATTTGAAGAAGACACAGGCTTGTGTGTTTCTTGTGATGTTAACTGCCGCCAGGAACTTATGCAAAAGCAAAACGGAGTCTCTGTGATGCTTCTGGCTATCCCTACTCACCATACAAAGGTCCCAACTCCAAGTCATGACAGTGCTACACTGTTTAGAAGTACTGTTCCCAAGATGCACAAGACTGTCATAAAAATACCTTGAAGACAGGGATGTTCATGTTTGGTTTTACTCTTTCTAGATTAATTTTTGCACGCTCTCAAGAGTTGGTAAGTTTCCATCAAGACTTAGACTAAGTCATAAAATCTTGGATAAACACCTAATGATCTTGTTTGGATTAAAATGTTTTAATACACGGAAATGGAATTCTCTATCAAAAAAATCTAGAACAGCCCAGTACCGTGTTAAGCTAGATTAAACTGGGCTTCGATGCAATCTTTACACTCAAGTATATGAAGTCAAAACATTATGCTATGGCTGTAAAAAAAATACAACACCTCCACTGCAACTAGAAGCATTCTACTAAGACCAAAGAATTTATTTTGATACATTCCCATAAGGAAGAGGAAAGAAGGAACAAGCTGGGCAGGTACAGTAATATATAGGTGCTTTGAAAACTTTTCCATTTAACAATCACACTATCCATTCCCCTAAAAGTAACAGTGCAAAAAAAGACACATAGTGGAGACACTTGTAGAGCTGTTTTCCAGTACACCTCAGCATGTCTATCAATTCAGTAATATGGAAAATAAATCCAATAAAGATGACAACCACTACACACTTGAAAAACGCTGGTGTGGTTATTTCAGTGACAAACATTTATGCAGTCAGAATTGCTGATGAAGAGAACACTGCAGTTGCTATGCTTTAGTGGTCTAACATAACAGGAAGCCCTTAATTTTATAATGCATGGTGTGCTTTCCTTGTCAGGAGCAGGCAAGACATAATTCCAAGCTATAATTCTTTTAATTCCAAAATGGTAAACCTGTAGAAAGAATACAGTTGGTTTAAGTGCTAGTTGACCACTATAACAAAATTAAGCATCTGAGGCTCAATTAAGATAATTAACTGTACAAGAAACAGCCAACTGTTTATTTTTTTAAAAGACTTGACAAGTTACTGCAATTAAAATTCAGGGACAAATTGGTGTCAGAGCTCCTTTAGCATTTTGACAATGTTTTACAACTTGAAATTAACCAGTACTGTCAATACAGACAGAGAAAATAAATCAGACCCGTGACTGTACTATTGAGTACAATCGAGTTTGAACTCTTGTTTACAAGTTTCTCTATATAACGACTGTATCTTCCTGGAAAATAGTGAAACAAGCAAAACTATTATAAAAAAAAAATAAAACCTGTATTTTTTGCTGTGAAACCTTTTGTCAGGCTCCTACTACTACAAAGTAAGAGGCACATAATAAAGCTTAAAAAATTATTATATATATATCTTATTATTACAACCTGATGTTGCTCCTCCACTAAAGCAGATGACTGAAGATAAAAGTAATCCATACATCTAGGTGGAACTGACAATGGTTTTGAAAAATAGTAAACAAAAACTTTAAATGTCAACAAACATTATTCAAAAGGGAAGGAAGAACTTGACAGGAAACTAAGGTGACATAGCAAAGATGAGGTGACTAACTGGAGGGAAACCAACAGGGCAGGAATAGCAAACATCACAGGTTTTAACAGGTAACAAGCTGATCAAGACCCTTACAAGGGACACAGAGAGATATGAAGAGGTCCTCTTGCCTGTCTTGCACAACAGGACTTCTTATCTCAACTCACAGGAAAAATAGACTGAAAACACGGTCCTGATGAGCTGCGATTCCTTAAGCAGGCACTAAGCAGTATGACGAGGCCCAAGATAGTAGCTATAATTCTCTCTCACGCTCCAACCCTCCAAAAAGGGACTAGTTTCAACTCCTCCTCCAGTCCAGCAGCATACCTAGAGGGAGAGAGGCCCAGAAGCCCTCCCCGAGGGAGAAGCACAAACCCTCCTTCAGCTCCAAATGGAGAAACGGCTTCGCCCCGCTTCAGCGGCAGGCCTTACCACCCGCCCCGGGAGAAAGGGGAAAAGTCCCCAGAGTGACAGAGCTCGGCCCACCCGGGGGTCGGAAACCCTGGCAGCGCCCCGGGCACCCCGCCCGCAGACCGCCATCACGGCCCCCGGCTCCATCACGGCACCCCGCTCCGCCTCTGCCGCGGGGCGCTCC